>NW_027528357.1:5818451-5832575 GCF_008692635.1 Crocuta crocuta
GCCCCGCGAGCGAAGTACCGGGAGAAGTGTCCCGGGCGGTCCCGGGCGCCGCGGGCGCGGGGCTCCCCGAGATAATCGCTGCGCCCCTCCGCGCGCGCACGCACACACACAGGGGCCCCTGGGCGAGCCCACTCCCGCAGAATAACAAAGAGCAGGAGCCCGGCGGGCGGNGCGCGCGCACACCCGCGCACACTCGCCGCGCGCCCCCCACTCCAGCCACGCCCTGAAACCCTCGCGAGACCCCTCTCCCTCCAGCCCAGCCCCCCCAGATCCACGGGGCGCTGCCCTCTGGCTGCAGGCCGTGCACCCCCGGCCCGCTGGGCGGAAAACTGGGGACACGGTAGCCTTTGGAACTTGTGTAGGAGTCCGCTTCGCAACTCGAGGCTTCTGTCCTGTGAGCTCACACTCACACACACACTCTCTCTCTCTCTTTCTCTCTCTCTCTTTCTCTCTCTCTCTCTCTCACACACACACACACACATACTCCGCACTACTTCCCTCTGCTGGACTCTCAACCCTCTTCTGCTTTTGGCTGGGTGGATTCCCAGAGCCTTGCTGAAAGGGTACAAAACAAGCCTCTGAACAGAACTAATATTGGACGTGCAACTTGACTCAACATTAGCCATCTACATCATCTTAAACAATGCAAGACCAACGAGATGTGGCCGTGGATCAGTGCCATGCTGTGCCTTAGCACCAATTATTTTTAAATATCGTACGGTCATCATTCCATAGCGTAAAACGTGATGCATATGTAAACAACTGCACAGCTAACGCTTGCGTATTTTTTAAATTACTTATAATTGCCGGGTTGGAGACGCATGAAGAGTTGGACTGTTAACCTTGTTAGGGAGCTCCAAAATGTTATGTTAAGACTTGAAAGTTTATTATAACCTTTCCAACTTCTTAGACTGCTGGTAAATTGTTTAGGTCAAGAAAGTTATTGTTAAGCAAAGAAAAGAAGGAGTCCTATGACCTACACATTAATTTTGTGTGTATTTATCTTAAGTACCTAAAAAACAAAGAGGGCACTCATACTGGATTATTTATGTAAGGTTATTTCCTAAATGTGATAATAATAGTATGTAAATAGTACTTGAAGTTTTTTCACATACATTATCTCATTTGACTCTTTCAAAACAAGGCGCTCAAGCATATTTTTTTATATCTACTGAACAAATGAGGAAATGAAACTTAAAAACACATAGTACATGAGATCTCTTGCTCAGTTTTAAGAACTGAACACAATCTTTTGACCCTACTCCCTGTTGTTTCTATTGTTCTAAACTGCAATACTTAAAAATAAATACTCCTAACTAGAAATGAACATCTACTGAAAAGGCATATGCCTAAGAATGAGAATGATACTAGTAAGGTGATTCCTTTGGGTATAGTGTCAAATGACTGAAGTAATAGAAATGTTCAATTACTAAAAATTAAGCAGAGGCAGTTTACAATCATAAAGAGCTGATTATGTTAATCTCTTAAAATATTTACTTTGTTAATTCATTATAATAAGAAAAAGTTATGCATCCTTTGAAGTAAACATCTTAAAATTATCTCCAGTTTCCTACTTTCTTATTTTTTTAAGTGGATTTAGAGAACACACTGAAATTATCCCTAGGGAAAAAATTTACCCACACAATTTGCATAACTCTATCCAGGTGTATTATATTTTTGCTTTACATTTCAAATATATTAAATTTGAATCACGTTCACATCTGCTTTTATTTTCAACAATTCTCTTTATAACTAAAGCAATTGATATATTTCAAAGTACTCTCATTCTAATGTTTTCTCTTCTATTCAGAAATACCTATTTTAAGCAATCAGACCATAACATATAATTTGTTATTTTCTGTGAAATTGTGCTTAATAAGAAGTTTTAGAGCCAGCTAAAGGAAAACATACTTCTTCACTTGCTTTGCTGTAACTTATTATTCTTTAATAAACAATTCTGGTTATTACAGAGGAGGACATATGTATCATCCCACCTAAGCAATGTTACTTGATTATACATTTTTAAAAAACACCCTAAAACTAAATGCTGTTATTCATGCACTCGTTCTTTGACAGTGAGCCAAGTATAAATAATCAATATTCTGAAGACTCTTAGATTCTATCTCTACTTTTGGGTACTTGAGTATAAATAGTCTGTAGTAGGTATGTCTACTTAAAGACTTGTGTTCTATGCCAAAATAATATATTTTACAGAGCACCAGAATAGAGGTGGGCTACCACTGCCGAGAAGTTGCTGTTTTTATATTCTTTTCTTCTACATTTACATATGCACATCAAGCCATACTTTTCCTTATGACAATCTCCCAACAAATGTAGTGGAAGGAAGTAGCATATGAATCAATTACAGTTCTTTTATAGTTTAGTAAATTATATGAGTATCTTTTTTAACAGGTAGAAAATAATGAATGCCACAAATGTACAAGTAAAATTACATGCAAATTAAGAAAAATAACTCTCTACTGTGGTGATTAAAGAAGGCTTTCAGAAAGAGATGTCCTTTAGAATGGAATTTGAAAGATGGAAAGGATTTGAACATTCAGATTTGTAGGCCAGGAGAGAAGCTTTTCCAAATAAAGTGCAGTAAAAGCCAGGACAATTTAGAACTAGAAAAATGCTCAAATGGATAGATGACATCTACCAAGTGCTGCTGGCATTCATTTCAATTTCATATAAGATAACTTGTATTTCAAGAACCCTTCCTTAAAATGAAGAGGAATAACTCAAAGAGCAGAGGTTCCAGTGAGAACTGCCCTATAAATTCTTCCTTTTCTGAGCTCTCCATCCAATTAGATAGAATAGGAATAGCTCCAAAGTTCATTTGCCATGTAACAGCTCCTTCTCTGCATTACCCTGCTTTCTTTATCCTCGTTCCTACTTTTAGGTTCAAATTCGACAATTCAAACTCCCCTTGTACATGTCTACCTTCATCAATCCCAGCAGACCTTTCCATCTCCAGGAATTTTATTTTGTTTTATATTATGAGATGTGTAACAATTGACAAACACTCAATAGTAACCAAACCCAGAGTAATAAATATCAATTTATATAAGACAAAATAGAGGTGCTGGTGTGCTCAACAAGGGTTAACATTCATATGAGACTCCAATGGTAAGAGAAGAGAGATCTAAGAATTTGGGGGTAGAAGTGTCATGACTGGTCTCTCAGGAAATACAAGGTTTTACCATGAATCCTCATCAAAGTGTTAACCAAATATGGGAGAGTTTAGGTGTGTTGCAGTCAGAAATAAGAGACAGGAATTGCTTTCATTGCCACCCCATATGCCCATCGCATGTGGAAGTCTAGAATTAATGGAAATTTCTTCCACCCTTCCCCACACACATGGCAGCCAGCAGCACAATACAGAGCAGAAGGTGGGGTGGGAAAGTAATAATAAAAGTTGAGAGGAGAGAATGGAGGCAAAGGTTGCCAGGGGGATGGAAGAGGTCTTCAGTGGTCTTGATGACCATGTAAGTTTTATTTCTTATGTATAAGCTGAGAATCTCTGAATTCTTCAAATAAGAATATTTAAAAAACTTATTTTCCCTAAACAGCTTTTGTTAATGATCAACTAGTATCTTACTTGTCTGGAAAGGTCATGAAGTTGGACGCCTTGCCTACTTTGTCTACTACCCAATTCACTGAATTTCCAGCATGAAACAAATTATTTGTCATAATCTGGCCCACAATACATATTTACTGAATAAAAAATAAATGATTGGAAATTTAGTAAATTGATCCCTTTTATTGTAAATCCAAGTCCAGTCAACCAAGATCTATTTCTTTTCCTTATAATAGCAAAATGTTTTTTTCTGTCCCTCTCCTATATTTCACTGAGCAGTTCAGGAGTAATACAAAGTGAGGTGCAATAAAGCCAAATATCAGCATTATTAATTATGTATAGTCAGATATTACTGAGTGGAGCTCCTAAGGGCTAATGAATTATGACCTTGTTTCTCTTATTCTAATCCTGCATATGCAATGTAATGCAGTTTTCAAGTCTCTCAATATATTCATTTAAAGACAGTTTATACTATGAATATAAACATTAGCTGCACTCCAGGAACATACAGAAGTGTTTTAACACTATTATCTGAGACTAATTTGATCAAAGCTCATGACAATTCTTCCTCTAGGAAATGAGTGGATTAACTGTGATTATTTTGTTTTTTTACTCAAAATCTACAATACTTCAATACGCTGAGATTTTAGTGCACTATAATTATATACATGTTGCTAAAAAGAATAAAAAACCACTTGTGAATTTTCTTTAAAACTTTTCTGTAGCTGATTTTATTTGCATTCTCAATGCATATAATTTTCTTTTTTAGTTGATTAGAACTATTTTGACACCCATTTTAAATTCTCTGGTCAATTTGCATTATTATTACATTTCAACTGATTAAAAATAAACAGTTTCATGTTATACATGGAGTTAAGCATTCTTAAATGTGAGGAGAAGCAGAATAAAGTGGCCCAAATATTTTCATAGTTTTCTTCTTTTTCACTTAAATTGCTCTTTTTTTCCTGCTTTATCTACTTCCTTTGTGAAATCACACACTCTGCTTCTGAGTAGAGCCCTTCATTCAAGAATTTACCTTTTCCCCCTTTAAACCCTTAATTAGGCATAGAGAACACAGTCTGATTTATGGCCTAGTGTTTAACAGGACTCACGCTTAATCCATTACACAAAGAGGGATACACATATTCCCCAGCAGCACCACTCATTAGTTTATACAAAATGAAAAAACACTTAGGAAATGTAAATAAAGCTTTGCTTGATACTATCTTCTTATGCATATGTGACGTGATCAGAATATCAACATTGCGGTCTAACAGCTTTTTGCTTATTTTCAAAACTACAAATTAGATTTCTCTAGGTAAACTCTAATTCAATCCCACATTCAGTGGATAAGAAGGAAAATTACATGCTGCTAAATTCATCTTTGTGTGGAAAGAATGTTCTTAGTTCACAAAGGAAAAGACTAGAATTCTGATTACGACTGTTGTCTCAGACTCAGTAATTCACAGGGACCTTGTCTGTGTTACCGATATTCTGCTTGCCTCAGTTTCCACGTTTACCAAAGGGTGACTTTTGTGGTTGAGACACCCAAAAAAAGAACTTTGGAGGAATCACTAACAAGTAATTTCTTCCAGTAACTTCTCACCTACCTGCTATTGTAAGTTGTACAGTAAGGTATACAAAGTATAAATCTAGTAGCAGAACTTCCTCTTCATTTGTGCCTAGCACCAAAAACTCAAAGGAAAATATAAGGCCATTCTACAACTTTCACAAGGATGGAGTGAAGTGGTAGGGAAATAGAGTTCCTTTTGTAACTGAAGAATTCTTATTGCTTTCTCATTGAGTTTTATTGCAGGGGACATGGCTGATCATCGTAGCCAACACACTTCCAGTAACCATGGGGTGACATGATTGATTAGCTAAATAGCGGGAATAACTGGAAGATCTCTTAGGAGCCCATTGTAGCCAAGGAAATGCCATCCAATTGTCTACTGGTTTATGTGATGAGAGAAAAGAAGTTGGGGGGGGGGGGGATTGTGCAGAAATTGCCACCTCCACTCAGAGTCTCACCTAGCAGTGAGGAAGGAAGCAGAATGGTATTTCAGAAGAGGGAACAATGACCCTGCAGTGTCTGAAATCTGTCCAGGGTTTTCATTGCCCCAGTGAGACTTGGTGTGGGGGTGGAGCTAAACATATTTGCCTTTTGTGTGAGAATAGAGAGATACAGAAAAAGAGATTCTTGTTCACCCACTCCCCCTGACTTTCTACCACTCTATCACATTTAGGCAAGGTATCCCCAAGGAAAAGGATCAAAGATAGTTATGACATTTAGATGTCAAAATAATGAATCATGCATTTGAACAATATCTGGATTGAGTTGCTGGTAAGAACTTTGATCAATGCGCATTTTTTAGCAGAAAATTCTTTTCTCTGGAGACTCTCCTCCTTTTTAGACCAAGAGGTGATTAGCTCCGTAGTAAAGATCCAAAATGTCTATCTCACAACTCTTCTGCCTAACCCATAATCATTTATTTAATTTCCATTTCATAAAACTAATCCCTTTTCCTTTTCTATTTGTGGGCTTATTACTGCATTCTTTAAACAGGTAAGGAGTGTTTTGCTCTTGTAAAATTTTTTAAGTCTTTTTATTTCTGTTCTCTTTTTTTTAACTTGAGGTACAATTAACATATAATAAAATGCATAGCTCTCAAGTGTTTTAATGACTTGTGGTAATTGTATACAGCTCAGTAACTATCATTCACAGCAAATGCAGAACATTTGCATCACCTCCAGAATGTTTCCTTATGCTATTTCTAGTCATTCCTCACACCTCAGAGAAATAACCCCTTTCAGACTTCAATCACCATAGATGAGTTTGGCCTGTTAATAGACTGTTAATATTTACCCCTGCCTGTAACTTGTCTATTCATTTTTGTAATGGTGTCTGGTATTTAATGAGGTACAATTCCTGATTTGTTTCTTTTATGATTAGGGCTTTTGAATATCGTCCGAGAAATCTTTGCCTACCCCAGCTTCAAGAAGATATTCTTCTCTTTTTATTCTCAAGTTTTGATATTTTCTATACTTTTAGAAATATTTGAATTTTATATGGGAGCTATTTTCTGATAATATATAGAAATAAAATTGGGTTTTGAATATTGATCTCACATACTGTCATCTTTCTATATTCACTTACTAGTGTTAGCATAGATTCAAGGAAAGTTTCTGTGTCCATAATTATGGTTGTTTATAAATAACAGAAGTTATACTGCTTTTCTGATTTAATGAACTTTATTTTTTTCTTGCTTTCTATGATATATACAAAGCTCTTAATTCACTCTGTTTCTCTTAATTCCATTTTATTAAAGTTTTACTGATTTTATTGAGATATAATTTACACACCACAAAGTTATCCAATGTAGTTATAGATTGATGTTTTTATTTTTGTAAATTTATATGGCTGTGCAACCATAACCTTAATCTAATTTTCGAAACTTTTAATCACCCTCTAAAAGTACCCTCATGCCCAGATTAAGTCAAACCCTGCTCCTGCCCCTAGGGCATGTAATCACACAATGTGTTGTCTTTAATTGCCTGGCTTCTCTCACTTAGCATAATCTATTTTACATGTGTCCATATTATTGCGTGTGTCAGTACTTTAATTTCTACATATTATTCCACTGCACGGATATACATTTTTTGTTTGCCCGTTCACCAGTTAAAGGACATCTGGAATGTTTCTAGTTTTGACTATTATAAATAATACTCCTATGAATATTTGTATGCAAATCTTTGTGTGGACATATATTTTCATTTTTCTTTATAAATACCTACAAGTAGAATGAGTGTATCTTATCACGAGCATATAAACTTTTAAATTGCTGTATCTTATGATAAATATATGTTTCCATTTTCAAGAAACTGCCAAATCAGTTTCCAAAGTAGCACTATATTCTTTGATGAAATGAGTATATAAATATTTTCCTCATTTTTATTGTACCACTTATGTTATTACTGAGTTTTAAGAGTTCTTCATATATTCAGGGTGCCCAGGTGGCTCATTCGATTAAGCATCCAACTCTAGCTCAGGTCATGATCTGACCATTTGTGAGTTCGAGCCCTGTGTTGGGCTCTGTGCTGACAGTTCAGAACCTGGAGCCTGCTTCACATTCTGTGTCTCCCTCTCTCTCTGCCCCTCTCCCACTTGTTCTCTCTCTCTCTCTCAAAAATAAATAAACATTAAAAAAATTTTAAAGAGTTCTTCATATATTCTGTATATGAGTCCTTTATCAATTACGTGATTTTCTCCCAGCCTATGATTTTTCTTAATTTCTTGATGGTATCTTTTGAAGAGCAAAAGATTTTTGATAAAACCCATTCTTTCTTTCACCTTCACTCTGCTCCTCCCCCCATTGTGCTCTCCTCTCTCTCTGAATAAATAAATGAACATCTAGGAGGAAAAAAAGAAATCTTTGCCTAACCTATGATCACAAATATTTTTCTTAAATTTTATTATGGTTTTCTAATTTCAGCTTGTAAATGTTTGTAAATGATTGATTATGACATATGGTGTGGATTTTGTGTTTGATATGAGGTAAAGTTATCAGTTTATTAGTCGTGGCATATGGATATCCAATTATTTCAGTACCATTTGTTGAAAAGAACATCCTTTCCTTCATTGAGGAGTATTGGCACATTGGTTGAAAGTCAATTGACCATAATTATGTAGATATTCTTCTGGGATATCTATTATGTTACATATATATGTATTTTATCCTATCTATATATTCTTTATCTCTCGATATATAATACATAATCTACATTCTTATACCAATATCCCATTTTGATTATTATGACACTACATATGTTGAAATCAGGTTGTACAACATCTCCAATTTTGTTCCCCTCTTTTGAAGTTGTTTGACCTACTCAAAATTCCTCAAATTTCACATAAATGTTAGAATCAGCTTGTCAATTTCTGCCAAAAAAGAGGTAGAAGGAGGCTGCTGGTATGCAGTCCCTATCAAAGCCCTTCTCTGTTTTCTCCCTTTTGATGAGGAAACTACAGTAGCCCTCATCTTTGTTCCTCTGTTCGTAATGAGTCTTTTTCCCCCTCTGGCTGCTTTAAAATTTTTAAAAAATTCATTAGTAATTTTGAGCAACTTTAGTATAAAGATTTTGGAGTAGTTTGCTTCATGTTTCTTATGTGAGGCTCACTGAGCTTCTTGCATCTGAATTCATAGTTTTCACCAAATTTGGAACTGTTTCAGCCATTATATCTTCAAATGGTTTTCCTACTAAGTATTTAGCCCTCACCACCCTCCCCATTAACTGGATGTTTTCTAAAGAAAGGGATGATGTCTTTACTGCCAGCATCTCAGCACTATGATTAGCCCAGGGGTTAGTACATATCAATTGTTAAGCAACATTTGAATGAACTAATGTACAAACTGCTAAGCAACAAAGAACAGCATTTGTTCTACTCACTTATTGTGATTAAGTAGTGTGTCTCCGAACATCACAATAGTGGGATCGTATACCATCATTTGGATCTAGGGTTGCAAAATTAAATCCACCATCAGGTCAAAGACATTCTAATATAACCTCTTCATTTTCCATTGCCTTTTTTTTTTTTTTTGTAAATTCTGTCATCCTTACACTTGAAAAGAGCAAGGAAAAGAAAAAGAAAAAGTGAGAGAGAAAATTGTGGAGAGGGAAGAAAAGAAAGGAGATGGACTTGGTCTTTCCTTTTCAATGCCTTAAAGACCAATAAGGGATTTTCTGACCTTCCCATCTACAAAGCTACATTAACTTTTATTGACTTGTTTTTATAGATAAATATAGTCAAATATTTGTCCATGTTAAAGATGATACATATGTGGAAATGGATGGTTTTTAAGGTTGTACCAATTGTAACAATAGCCACCGGTTATTGAGCACTTATGCCATAGGGGCTATTATAATAAGGTCTTGCCTTGTTATTTGCAAGAACAATGAGTTATATACAATTATTGTACTTTTACAAATGAGAGAATGAGATTGCAAAGAGATTAAGAAAATCTTGCAAAACTTGCAAGTGACAGAACAGAGATGAAAACTTATGCAGTGACTCAAAATTTCTTACTTTCACTTACTCCAGTTAATTGCATCTCAACATGACATGTGCATTTTTTCTCCTACAAAATATTTTCCTCTTTTGTTAAAAAAATAAGGCCACATGTTTTTATGATATCTAGGATTCTGCTACAATATATATGCCACAAAGAAAGATACTGAGTCAGTGAAATTATTTAGATAATTTATCCACATACATTTGTAAAAGAAGCATGTACTTCCCTGTTTTCTTCATGTTTGTGTGGGTAGGCATGTTTATTTAAGGTAACACATGTGCAATTTAATGAAGAGCATATATTCAATAATGTAAGGAAATTATAGTAGTTTTGCTTTCCAGCACAGCAACAAGATATAAATAGATACTAATAAGTAAAATTAGGTTAATTGCTGAAGAAAGTATAATTCTTAATAAGGTTGCATTATGTAAATGTTTACACATGTAAAAGTCTGATATACATGGACTTTGCTGCACCCTCACACAAAATTGTCGGCTCTGCCACTCCTAGTGTGTGACTTCAGGCAATTTTCTTCCCTTTTCTAAGCCTCAATTTCATTGACTACAAACTGAGACTAATAATTTGTTATTTATGGTAAAGAATCAGATAAGGTAATGTATGAAAGAACTTTGAAAACTGGAAAGCACAATACTCTCCTTAGGTATTTAATAATTCTTGTAGTTAATAATCATTTCACTATAAAAAAGTACTCAAGGAAAAAAATTTAAATAAATAAAACTATATAAAATAAAAAAAGTAGCCAATATGTATTTAGGTTTCTTAGGATCTTTGAGACAATTACTTTTTAAATAAACTTTGTATTTTAGAATAGTTTTGGATTTATAGAAAAATATCAATGATAAACAATCCCCCCTTGGCCCACACCCAGTTTCCCATATTATTAACACATTATTATATACACTTGTCACAACTGATGAATGAATATTGATATTGTTATTAACAAAAGTGCATACTTCTTTCTTATTTCCATAGCTTTAAAAGTTTTTTTGTGTTTATTTATTCTTGAGAGAGAAAGAGAGAGAGAGAGAGAGGGCTGTCCGCACAGAAACCAACACAGGGCTTGAACTCACAAACCACAAGATCATGACCTGAGTCGAAGTTGGACACTTAACTAACTGAGCTACCAGGAGTTCCTCATATTTTCATCATTTTCACTTCACATCCTTTTCCTGTTCTAGGATCTCATCAAAGACTTCATCTTTTTTTTTTTCTTTTTTTTTAAATTTTGTGTTTTTGAGAGACAGACAGCATGAGCAGGGGAGGGTCAGAGAGGGAGACACAGGATCAGAAGCAGGCTCCAGGCTCTGAGCTAGCTGTCAGCACAGAGCACTATGTGGGGCTTGAACCCTCGAACGTGAGATCATGACCTGAGCCAAAGTCGGATGCTCAACCGACTGAGCCACCCAGGCGCCCCTCAAAGACTTCATCTTACATATAGCCATCAATTTTCCTTTGGCTCCTTTGGGCTGTGACAGTTTCTCAGACTTTCCGTGTTTTTGATAAGCTTGACAGTTTTGAGGACTTCTGGACAGATATATTTTCAGGTATTTTGTAGGATACCCTTCTCCTGTAGTTTATCTGATACCTTTCTCATGATTAGATTGGAGTTACGGGGTTTTTCTGAGGAAGATCGCAAAGGTTAACTGCCATTTTCATCACATTGTTACAAGAGTACATATGTTGGCCTCGATCATCTGATTGAGTTAGAGTTTGTCAGATTTTTGCACTGTGAAATGTCTTTTCCCCCTCTTTTCCATACTATACTTTTTAGAAGGTTGTTAGTATGTGCAACCCACACTTAAGGAGAGATAGGTACATTATTGGATATTTCTGCATAACAAATTCGTATATTCTCCACATTTTATTTATTTGATCATTATAAATGTCATTATAGGTTATAAACCAAAACAACATTATTTGTTTTTTTGTACTCAAATTGTTTCCAAGTGGCCATTGGGAGTTCTTTCAGATGACTGCTATATCTTTTTGATATACCCCCATTATTGTATTGTCATTGTTGTTGTTTATTGTTGTTTTCATCACATCTCTACCTTCTGGCGCTGTAAGATGCTTCAGGCTCATCGTGTATATTTCCTGCCCCGGCCATAGAGGTTTTCTCTAAGAAACACTCATTCTTGTATGAGACAATGGTATTAGAAACCAAGATCTGAGTGCTAGGTATGAATGTTCCTTCTGAGGTGTTTTTTCTAGCCCTTCTCAGCTGACAGAGTAAGGAAATATATGTGTGAATACCAACCTATGTACATATATGTATCTATTTTTCTAAATGTAACCATCTGCATGTGTATTAAGCTAAGCATGAATTCAGATAATTAGTCTTCACCAAATTAATTACCACATGCATCATTCTAGCCTCCTCTCCTTGGCTATTTATAACCTTCCACTGTAAGAGTGAGAAACCTTACTTCCACCATCTGCCATTTATTTATTTAAATGTTCAGTTCCAGTATATATGCAAAGCTCTATTAGAACTATTACCCAGCACTTCCTTGGGGTGGAAAACAAACCTTCAACAAAAACATAATAATGTTGCCATCTACCTCTTTAATGACATTGTTTCATACATTTGTAGTAAAGCTAGATTTCTTTGTCATAGTCTACATTCCACTTTGTTATTCTATGATATCATATAGCCACCATTATAGTATCATATTGTAAAATTCTTAAAAGAATTCTCTCTGCCTCATGTATTCAAACCACTGGCCCATCCCCTGAATCTCTGGCAAATACTAATCAGTTTACTGTCTCTATAGTTTTGTCTTTTTAGAATGTCATGTAATGGGAATTGTACAGTATGTAGCCTATTAAGACTGACTTCTTTCACACAACAATATACATGTATCCTTCATCCACATCTTTAATTGGCTTAATGACTCGTTCCTTTTTTGTGGCTGAATAATATTCCATTATATAGATGTACTAGAGTTTATCCAATCATCAATCAAAGGGCATCTTGGTTGCTTCTAGTTTCGGCTAATTATGAATAATGCTGCTGTAAACATTTGTTTTCTGTGTGGACATAAGTTTTCAACCACATTTGGGTAAATACCAGGAGTGCAATTGATAGATCATACAGTGAGACTATTGTACGAAACTGCCAAAAACTGTCTGCAAGAATGGCTATAAGATTTTACATTCCTTCCAAAAAGGAATAAAAGTTCTTTGTTGCTCTAAATCCTCACCAGTAGTTTTTTGGGTTTTACGCATTCTATTAGGGGTGTAGTAGCAACTCATTGTTGATTAAATTTGCATTCCTCCAAGGACAAACGATATTGAACATCTTTTCATATGCTTATTTGCCATTTGTATGTCTCTTTTGATGAATTGTCTATACATATCTTTTTCCCAATTTTTGTCTATTTTTTTACTGTTGAGTTTTAAGAGTTCTTTGTATATTTTGAATAGAAGTCCTTCATCACATCTTATTTGGCAGCTAAGTTCTCCCAGTCTGTAGCTTGTTTCTTCATTCTGTTAATAGAGTCTTTCTTAGGGTAGAAGTTTTAAATTTTTCATTAAGTCTAATCTACCAATTTTTTTTTCTTTCATAGGTTGTGTTTTTTGCGTGTGTTGCAGCTAAAAATTCACCACCAAACTTAAGATCACATACATCCTCTCTTTTTTCTTTTTTTTGCTGAAGTTTTATACTATTTTACATTTAGATGCATGACCCAGTTAGAATTAATTATTGTGAAAGGTGTAAAGTCTAGGTCTAGGTTCATTTTTTTCCCCTGCATATGGATGTCCAATTCCAGCACCATTTGCTGAAAAGCAAATTCCTTTTCCACTGAAATATCTTCACAACTTTACCGAAGATCATTTGAGACACAATTATTTAATGTTTGTAGTTGGTTGTTTGAAAGATGGTGCTCATGAGGTCAATATTGAAGTTAAGTCTTAGATAAAGCAATTTAGATTCATACAAACAAAATGTTTTGAATATATGTGCCTCTGTATGCTGGGAGTTTTCTAGTCTTCTAATTCTGCCTGATTTGCAGCTGTACATTCTTGCATACAAAGAGAAAACATTGTAAGTAGTTTATTCAGGTAAAACCCAGCACCACAAAGTATATACTGTGAAAACAGTGGGTTTTTATTGCCTTGTGGGTATAAATCAAAACAAAACAAAAATACCCAGGGGATAGGTAAGTATGTGTTGAATTAGCAGCCAAATAAATGTTGAATACTCTGGAAGTCAGTTGTTCTTCCCCAGTATGCAGCAGAACTGCAGGCTACTTTTGCTACTGCAGCATATCATCCTGGCTCCTGGAGCTAGGGGGAGGGGTGCCATGAAAAACCGAAGGAAAAAAATATATAAATATATATAATCTGCTGCATTATTATCCCAGTGCTTCTCAGCTCCCACCAGTGAGGAGTCAGCCTCTTGCCCTAAACTTTATGGCTATGGCAACTTATACTACCACCACTCCCCAC
>NW_027528357.1:5832580-5867668 GCF_008692635.1 Crocuta crocuta
GATGAAATTGTTTCTGACCATCATCTGGTATGTTTTTTCCTCCTAATAAAAATAAATAAATAAATGAATAAATAAATAAATAAAACATGCCTTGGAATTCTTGCAGCAATAAAAAAATTTAGACCACAAATGCCTAAACAAAACAACAAAAACCGTGTCCACATTCATTTTGCAAGATAAGTCACTTCTATTTAAAAGCAAATAAAAATAGCACCAGCCCCAGCTCTGTCCTGCCCCATAGCTTTGAAATACATTGAATAATAAAAGAGGTTATGATGATGTTTATCTCTGAAAGTGCTGCATCTCTTCCTTGAATACACAATTAACACAAAGGTAATAGGTACATCCATACCGGTGAGTTCATAAAACCCACTTTGGAGTTCAAGTCAATGTCAACAAATTTCTCTCCTGTGAGATGTGCTCCTTTAGAATTTTGTTGGCTTGTCAGCTGTTTCATTAATATTTTATAACAGAAAGTAAATGTCTTGAGATTCCAGAATCATCACAATCTGCCCCAGCTCCATGCAATTGGTTATTATAATGTCATCAAAATCCTTTGATATATGTATAGAAGCCTCTTTATAGGGAATAGTTTCTATTCTCAGTTTATACATATGCAGAGTGAGAAAACCTATAAAATTCAACTTCAATGCAATTGAAGGTTTAGAATACTGTTCTGGAAATCTGTGTACATTTTGTCTTCTGGATGGTTCCCATGGCAAAAGGTATTCAGCACCTTTTTCAGGCAACTTGAAGCCTCTTGAGTTTTCATCTTTTTTATCTGGCCTCCTGTTTACAAATTGATAAAGAAAATATTAAAATGGAATAAATAGAAATAGCAGCTGTAGAATGTATTCTGCCAAGAATAAATCCTCTGTTAAAATCGGTAATGTATTAGAATTTTATAGGGAAAAATACTTTTTATGATATTTCTTAGTGTAGAACCCACTCTAGCTATAGTTGAAACTTAATATTGTCTATGTATATAGAGAAATATAGATTAAAGTGAGAGATTTAGGGAAATATTAGAGAAATTTCCTTTCAAATACATGTCTTCATATAGCAGGAGTCCAGTAATTACTTATGGAACAGCAGCAATATTTAGGAGACAAATTACTATTGAAACTTAGTTTTTTCATACTAGAAATATGCATAAAGAGCTTTAGTCTTCATCTTTTTTAACTTAAAAGTGTTTAAACAAAGCTAAAGGCTGAAAGAATGAATACACATATATTGTCCACCTAGGTTCAATAATTAAAATTAACATATTGTTACTTTTGCACTTGCTCTATGTGTATGTGTTTGTCACTTTATATGTAAATAGCTTTTGCTATGAATTTGTGAGTTTGTGATGAGGAAACTGTCTTGTCTCCTGTATATACTGGTGTGGAGTCTTAGTGTACAATTAGCTTCAGGGAAGACCCGGTGGGCACCTATAGGGTCAAATTCAGGAGTCTTGCAATACATTTTGCTAAGCATATGTCCCAGAGTTAAAAAAATCCACTATATGTGCCACTATACCACTATATACAATGTTTATATAATAGCAAATCTATGTACTACTAAACATACAAAAATTACAAAATTAAAATAAATATCTAAAGAGTAAATAAATATATAAAAAATAAAGATTAAATAAAAAATTTAGAAAACAAATACCTGAACAAAGAAACAATTTATTATTTTATTTTTAATTTAATGATACCAAATATTTTTGCTGTCATCAAATATCAAAAAATATTAGTTTGTATTGAGAGCACCATAATTAAGAATGTTATATTATTTTTAACAAAATAATTTAATTCTAAGCTAACTTATTAATTAACTAATTGAATCAGAAATAAAGATTGATTAGTTCTAAATTAGGTTTACTTCAAGCCCTACTTTTAATGGCTGTAGAACTAAAAAAGTACTTTACAAAAATGCATAAAACTAACCGAAGAAAGATTTCATTTGCTGCATTTACTAAATCATAATATGATACACATTTTTCAACTACATTCACCAATAATGAAAAGGTTTTTGCTTAAATCTACCTGACATTTTCATGTTCTTTATGCCAATTAGTTGCATTAGCAAACTAATTGGAAGATGTTAGATTTTAATCATTTTAGTAAAGTAGTTAAAAATAAATGCCTAAAACTTTTCATTTGGAAGAGTAACAGGTTAGAAAATTCTGTTTCCAAGCTTCGTTTTGTTTTTAATTTGACTAGATATGCACAACTTTTCCTTAGAATTGAGGTGTTTAATATTATTCTAGCAAAAAATTCACTTAATGAAAATATTTTCAAATATTTATTTTCAACATTCTCTTTTGTTCTTTGAGATTCTTTTGAAAAACAGCTATTTTCTCAATTATTGTTAAAATAGTATTTCTCCCTTAGAGCAATAACTAAGTATGTACAATTTTTATTTTTTAATTTCTGTAAATAGCATACTTAAACTTTTTTTTAAATTTATTTATTTTTGAGATAGAGAAAGAGAGAGAATGAGAACACACAAGTGGGGGGAAATCAGAGAGAGAGAGGGAGACATAGAATCTGAAGCAGGCTCCAGGTTCTGAGCTGTCAGCACAGAGCCTGATGTGGGCCTTGAACTTACTAACTGTGAGATCATGACTTGAGCAGAAGTCGGTTGCTCAACCAACTGAGCCACCCAGGCTCCCCTATAGATAGCATACTTTTCACAGCCATGTATTATCATATAAAAGATCTGCAAAATTGAAATATATTTTTGTTAAAGAAGGAAATATGTAGCTCATGTTTAAGCTCAGTGACTCTTCTAAGTACTTCTTTATGGATTATCACTTGGAAAATCTTCCTGTATGGTATCGTGGTTAGTTCTGATATCTTTATAAGGTGTTACAAAGATTCTACTCAAGCTTTCAGTCCATTACTTCACAGTACACCAAAGAACTTCAAACCAAGTCAATGATTTAGAGGGCCCCTATCAGGCCCTTCATGTCATATCACTATTTTTCCTCTTTCCCTTCATTCTTTTCATGACATACATCAGCATCACTCTACGTATTAAAACATAGGTAAATGTATATTTTATTCATTTTCTTTCTTTTATCAGATAAAAAGTTAAGAATAAGGGCAACCTAATATTTGTTTCCATCTCCTCAGTACCATGGTCTTACAGATTCCCTGGGACATGTGCATCCTTTTGTGAAGACCGTAGGTATAAAGGATATTTCAAACTTGGCTGTGATTCAGTCAATCTTTAGTATCAGGAGGTACAATATGTCTTGAAGAACATCTATTTCATGAAGTCTTACCTTCGATCATGGCTCTAGAAGGCATCTCTCAAGGAGATCTGCCAGGTGTAACTCAGCAGATCTAGCCCTTTGGAAAGAAGGTTGGCAATGAAGAGCATGATAATAATTCAAAGAAACTGTCATTTATGCTGTAACAGAGTATTGCACCATGCAGCTTACAGATTAAAAATCAAGAAGAGAACAATCAGATAGAGCATGTAGAAAACAGAAACCAAGTCTGCCTGAAGGGCTTGCCCTGGCCTACGTGAGCTAAAGCTCACAATGGAGAAGTCTAATGGGAGAAGAGTGAGAAGGACTAATGTAACATAGTAGCCACGGTGAGCCATTAAATCCCACATATGAGTTTGACTATTCCAAGATGCACTGGGTGTTGTAATAAAGACTATGCTATGTACTTTTTTCCTTAGTCAGTACTGGCTCCAAATTTTAAGGAGATTGCGTCTATAGCACTTGTGAGAAAGAGCCAAGAAAGAGACTGATTACAATGTAGAAGAAAAATACTAATATTCCACAAGCTATTATTTAAAATATTTGTGAAGCCATTGAAAGGTAGTATAGTGAAACTCAGCCTAACTTCACATTTAGTGTAGTTGTCAAGTTACTTTATGTGCTTATCTTTATATATTGGATTATGACTTCCTATAGACTGTCACAGGGACTACTGAATAAAAAGAACTTCAGATTCCAACCTGGGTTTGGAACCAAATCCTGCCATATACACCTGGGTGAGCTAAGGAAGTCGTATAGCCATTGTGAGTTTCCGTTTCCTTTAATCCCTATCTCAGTTTTTTTCTGGAGATTAAATAATTTTTAAAGTTCTTAACACAGTGTTTGGCATATACTAAGTGCTTAATAACTGGTAGCTACACTGATTGTTACTTTTAAGATCTCAATATTCAGTAAGTAAAAGATTAAGTATATCTAATTTCAAATGTTCATATTTTTAAACTATCTAGGCTTAGAATGAACTGATTTATAAAATAAAGAGGGTAGTTATGGGGGCTACAGATTCAGGGAAGATACAAAAGATAAATGTATACTTTTCCCTATTCCTCTCGCAAACTACAGCTAAACACTCTGGGCATTACATATAAACGAACATAAGAAGATTCTGAAAGGTAGAAAGAAGGAGGAAGATTGGTGAGAAAGTTTGGTATCCAAATTCCAAAGCAATGAATTCCTTCATTTTAATTTTTGCCTCATATATTCTAAACAGGGTATTGGAGAAGTAAACTATCCAGAATCACCAAAGGGAATGGAGAAAAAAGAAAGGAAGAACAAACAACAAAACAAAACAACAACTATCACAAAACCATCAAGGCCAAGAGAGGGCCAAACTAGGCCAGGAAAGGGACAATCTAATAAGACAGAATACTTTAAGAGAATTACTGTGCTATTCTATCCAAACACCCCAAGAGAAAAGCTGTGGGTGCATCACTAACCATGCTAGCAAATGCGACATGGGGAGTCTATACTTACTCTTACCTAATTATAATGAAATGCCCCCCAACCCCCCTGTCTCTTATCTCCCCCCTCTCAAGATAAGGGTGTGTCAGAAAGCTGAGTGGGAATCTGGGACTTTCATTCATTACAAGTATTAAAGACTTTCCCTACTTCTGCAATATCAGTAAAAACCACAGAGGGAGCCCAGACCTCCCCCTCACCCCCCAGGCAACTGGTGGTCACAAGTTACTCTTTTCCTTACCTGTTGAGATAGTGTCAGAAGAGGCCTAAGGGACAGCCAGGGCTTTCACCAGGGCTCAGAATTAATAGCCACACCTTCACTGCAGAGGCTATATGGAGAGCCTGGACTCTCATTCTGTCCAACAGTAATAAGGAAGTCCTTCCCTCCACCAGGTGTTAAAGGAGGCTGAGTGAAGAATCTAGACCTTCCAGTATCGTGTTGCAGTAAAGAGGCAGAGTCTTCCTTTCTCCAACAGGACAAGTGTCAGAGGAGACCTGATAAAACACTAGATTAAAATACTTTTTGGAGTACCTGGGTGAGTCAGTTGGTTAAGTGTCCAGCTTCTGCTTGGGTCATGATCTCATTATGGGTTTTAGCCCCACATCAGGCTCTGTGCTGATAGCTGAGTCTGGAGCCTATTTCAGATTCTATGTCTCTCTCTCTCTCTCTGCTCCTACCTGCTCACACTCTGTCTCTCTCTCTCTCAAAAAAAAAAAAACATTAAAAATTAATTTAAAAAGATTCAAATAATTTTTGAGTCTTACAATACCCAAAACATTCAGTTATCCATCAAAAANCTGCTCCTACCCTGCTCACACCCTGTCTCTCTCTCTCTCAAAAAAAAAACACATTAAAAATTAATTTAAAAAGATTCAAATAATTTTTGAGTCTTACAATACCCAAAACATTCAGTTATCCATCAAAAATCACTCATACCAAGACTCAAGACATCTCAAGTTGAATAAGTAAGTGTAATTAATAGATACCAATGCTGAGATGAAACAGATGTCAAGAATATTTAGCAAAGAATTTAAATCAGTCATCATTAAAATGCTTCAAAGAACAATTTTAAGAACACTTTGAACAAATGGAAAAATAGACTCAGCAGGAAATAGGAAATATAAATAAGAACAAAATGGAAGTGTTAGATCAAAAACATATAACTGTAATTAAAAAACAAAGGGATGAGCTCCACAGCAGAACAGAGAGGACAGTAGAAACAGTGAACTTGAGAATAAAACAACAGAAATTACACAATCTAAACAACAGAGAGAAAATATACTAAAATGAGATGAACAGGGACTAAGGATATGTGAGATTTTAACAAAAGAGCTAACACTTAGTATTTGGTATTCTAGGAATACCAGTAGGGTAAAGCTGAAAAAACAAAACAAACTCAAAGAAATAATGGCTGAACATTTCCCAGACTTGGTAAAAGAAAAAATCTACAGATTAAAGCTGTGTGGACACCCAGCCCAAAGTGATCCATGCAAAGCATGCATCATATCACAGCCAGAGTTCTGAAAATTAAAGACAAAAATAAAAAATCTTGAAAGCAGCCAGAGAACTGATGCATTACGTATAAGGGAACACTGCTTTGAATGAACAACAAATTTCTCATCAAGAACCATGGAGACCAGAGGGAAAGAACACATTTTTAACATGCTGAAATACAAAAAAAAAAATACTTAATCTAGAATCCTATACCTGGCAAAAATATATAAGAAGACATTCTCAGATAAAGAAAAACTGAGAGAATTTGTTGTCAACAGACTTAACAAAAATGAATAGCTAAAGGATGTTCTCTAAACAGAAAGGAAATGATAAAAGATGGAATCTTTGAACATTAGGAAGGAAAAAGGATACAGTGAGTAAAAACATGGATAAATACAGTAATGTGATACCCAGAGTAACCACTAAAAAAAGGCTACACAGAGATACTAAAAACAGTATGCATAAATAAAAATTGAACTCTAGGGGTGCCTGGGTGGCTTAGTCGGTTAAGCTCCGACTTTTGCTTAGGTCAGGATCTCGCGGTTCGTGGGTTCGAGCCCCGCGTCGGGCTCTGGGCTGACAGCCAGCTCAGAGACTGGAGCCAATTTCAGAGTCTGTGTCTCCCTCTCTCTCTGACCCTCCCCTGCTCACGCTATCTCTCTCTCTCTCCTAGAAATAAATAATAAATATTAAAAAATATTGAACTCTAAAAAATGTTCAAATATCCCCAGAAAGGCAGGAAAGACATAAGTCTTTTTGTAGACATATAATAGATTATTCTAAAATTTGGATGGAAAGGCAAAGGAATTAGAATCACTAACATAATAAATTTTGTTTAAAAAAAAGGAATAAAGTATGAGGAATCAGTTTACTCTATTTCACAAATATATAGCTACACTAATTAAGTCTAGGTGGTATTGACAGAGGGACAGAATCATAGATAGAATGGAAGAGAGGGCCAGGAAATAACCTAAACAAATACAGCTAACTCATTTTTGACAAAGCTTTAAATGTAACTCATTGGAAGAATAGTCTTTTCAACAAATGGTGCTGGAGCAATTGAGTATTCATAGACAGGAAAATGAGCCTCAAAGCTTACATCTTGTACGAAATTTCCTAAGAGTTGACTGGAAATGTTAGGAAAACACTAGTGGCAAGCATTTAATGTAGACAGTTGTAGATCTAAAACTAAAACAAAGGTGGGACAGGAGTGAAACAATAAAACAAAATAAAAACAGAGTTTGCAGTCTGATACAAAACAAAGTAGAATTCAAGTAAAGAGTATTAAGCCATGACAATGAAGGACACACTTTAAGTCTAAAAACTGTATTTTATAACATCAATTATACCTCTTATGAATATTTATGCTCCAAATAACACAGTATCCACCTTTAAAAAAGCAAAAGAAGAGAAATAGATACAAATGCTAATAATAAAATGTTTTAACACTTTTAAACATTTTTAATACAAGAACACAACATAAGTCCATGTACAGAAGACCTAACCATCAAGTTTGACACCATGATAATAGAGATTAAAACTAGTTTTAGATCAGATCTGAGAGGATGTCTGATAAGCAAAAGAAAATAAAAGTAATTATCATGATGTGAAGTGAAGTTTACAGTGTGTTTCCATGTCTTTTTTTAATATTCAAGATTATCTATCTGTCTATCTATCTATCTTCAACCTGAAAGAACTCATTGTGTCTAGTAACACACTATAACGACTTGAAAAAAGAAAATTAGAAAAAATAATGAATATAAAATAGAATGAGTTTGAACAACTAGATACAGAGTTGATGTAAAATATGAGGGGTGCTTGAGTGGCTCAGTCAGTTAAGCATCTGACTTCAGGTCAGGTTATGATCTCATGGCTTGTGAGTTCAAGCCCAGCGTCAGGCTCTATACTGACAGCTAAGAGCCTGGACCCTGCTTCTGATTCTGTGTCTCCCTCTCTCTCTCTCTCTGCCCCTCTCCCACTCCCACTCTGTCTCTCTCAAAAACAAATAAAACATTAAAAAAATTTTAAATGATACAGTTGCAACATTGCAAACAAGGACTAAAGCTAAAGTATATATTTTCTATATCAGAGACATAGAATGGCATGCATTATAAACTCCTTAACTCTGGGGCATCTGGGTGGCTCAGTCAGTTAAGCATCTGACTTTGGCTCAGGTCATGATCTCACAGTTTGTGAGTTCAAGCCCCGCATTGGGCTCTATGCTGNTTTGCAGTCTGATACAAAACAAAGTAGAATTCAAGTAAAGAGTATTAAGCCATGACAATGAAGGACACACTTTAAGTCTAAAAACTGTATTTTATAACATCAATTATACCTCTTATGAATATTTATGCTCCAAATAACACAGTATCCACCTTTAAAAAAGCAAAAGAAGAGAAATAGATACAAATGCTAATAATAAAATGTTTTAACACTTTTAAACATTTTTAATACAAGAACACAACATAAGTCCGTGTACAGAAGACCTAACCATCAAGTTTGACACCATGATAATAGAGATTAAAACTAGTTTTAGATCAGATCTGAGAGGATGTCTGATAAGCAAAAGAAAATAAAGTAATTATCATGATGTGAAGTTTACAGTGTGTTTCCATGTCTTTTTTTAATATTCAAGATTATCTATCTGTCTATCTATCTATCTTCAACCTGAAAGAACTCATTGTGTCTAGTAACACACTATAACGACTTGAAAAAAGAAAATTAGAAAAAATAATGAATATAAAATAGAATGAGTTTGAACAACTAGATACAGAGTTGATGTAAAATATGAGGGGTGCTTGAGTGGCTCAGTCAGTTAAGCATCTGACTTCAGGTCAGGTTATGATCTCATGGCTTGTGAGTTCAAGCCCAGCGTCAGGCTCTATACTGACAGCTAAGAGCCTGGACCCTGCTTCTGATTCTGTGTCTCCCTCTCTCTCTCTCTCTGCCCCTCTCCCACTCCCACTCTGTCTCTCTCAAAAACAAATAAAACATTAAAAAAATTTTAAATGATACAGTTGCAACATTGCAAACAAGGACTAAAGCTAAAGTATATATTTTCTATATCAGAGACATAGAATGGCATGCATTATAAACTCCTTAACTCTGGGGCATCTGGGTGGCTCAGTCAGTTAAGCATCTGACTTTGGCTCAGGTCATGATCTCACAGTTTGTGAGTTCAAGCCCCGCATTGGGCTCTATGCTGAAAGCTCAGAGCCTGGAGCCTGCTTAGGAATCTGTGTCTCCCTCTCTCTGCCCTCCCCCTGCTTGTGCAGTCCTTCTCTCTCTCTCTCTCTCTCTCTGTCTCTCTCTCTCTCTGTATCTCTCTCTCTCTCTCGAAAATAAATAAACATTAAAAAAAACCTTAACTCTGAAAATAAATCATATAATTTCTGTTCCAGGATCAATTATGGATCCCATGTTGCATTTAGTAGCTGCATCTCATTAGTCTTTTCCAGCCTATGGCCACTCCTCAGTTTTTCTGTCTTAAAACATATTAAATGTAAAATTTTGCAAAAATTAATCATAGTTCACAAAAAATGTATCATTGATTTTCACAGAGAAGTTTTATAAACAATACTGTCATGCAATACAACTATGGGTGGATGGGAAGTAGGGAAGTATTAGTCAAAGTGTATAAAGTTTCAGCTATGCAAGATGAAAAGTCCTAGAGAGCTATTGTACAGCATAGTACCCAGAGTTAATGATACTGTATTGAATACCTAAAAATTTGCCAAGAAGACAAATCTTATGTTGTGTTCTTACCACAAAAATAATATCAATAATAATAAAGATTACAGGAAGACACTTTTGCAGGTGACAGACATGTTTATGGCATAGATTGTAATGGTTTCATGGTGTATATGAACCCCCAAACTCAAAAAGTTGTATGCATTATATATGTATAGCTTTTTGCATGTCAATCATAATTCAATAGTTTTAAAAGAAGAGAGTAAGAGGTAAAGCAGGAAAAGTGAAAGCTCTAATAGGTAAATATACTTTGTTTTTGAAAAATGACTAAATATTCAAACTTCCAGCTAATTTAATAAATGAAGAAAATATTAATATACAAAATAAGAAAAGATACAAAGATAAAAACCCTGAATCAGAAGAACTATTTTAAAAAATAATGCAAGAGGCTGCTTGGAAAACCTCTATGCAAATAAATTTGAAAACCTAGCTAAATTAATAAATATAGGAAAGACAACTTCAAAGTTGGTCCCACTAGAGATAGATATCTTTAAAAAATTAATTTCTGTAGAAAATTTTAAAAATTTATTAAAGGACTACTCTACAATAAAGCACCAGATTCAGTGAGCCCCCAGGAAAAATCTGCCAAATATCTAAAGAACAGATATTTGAAATGCTGCATATAATGTATTAAGTGGAGTAAACAAAGAAAAATCCCCTCGAAGTTTCTGAGGCTAGTTTAAAACTGATAATTAAACCAAATAGAAATAGCACAAAATTAAAGTTACAAACAAATGAATAAAATATTGATGAAGCCAAACCCGTTATGTAATGACAATTAAGTGGCATTTATTTCAAGAATGCAAGGTTGGTTCTTCCCCTCTCATGGTATCCACACTCATAATCAGGAAAAGGCAAATATTCCCTCTTCTATTATTCATCTCTGTACTGGAGTTGTTTCCCAAAGCAGTTAGAAGAAATCAAAAAGTGAACTATGAGTTAGAAAAGAAGTAAAAAATTCTCTAGTAGCAAAAGATACAACAGTATTCCTAGAAAACCTGAATCAATGGTCATATTGTCGAACAATTAAAAAAAAGAGTAGGGTAGCAGGATGCACAAATAATATACAAAAATCAATAATCTCCATATATATAAATAACCAGCCAGAAGATAAAATGTTAGTGAAAACCCCATTTTCAGTCATTGAAGAAAATTAAATACTTAAAAATAAATTTAATAGGAAACGAGTAAAACCAATATGAAGAACAGCTTGAAATATTTCTAAAATCACAAATAGAGTTTCATACAAAGGAATCACAATAGAGCCAGTCAACATCATAAAGATGTCACTTCTCCCAAAAGTAATTTTTAAATTTTATACAGTTCAATAAAGTACCAATAAACTAGTTTTATACAGCTAGAAAACTTGATACTAAATTTCATGTGCAAAAACAATCATGGAAGAAAAGCTAGAAAAACAATGAAAGAGATCAGCTGTAAGGATCTCGCCTCACAAGACATTAAAGCATATGAGATAGCTTGTATAATGAAAGCCGCGGAGTACTGGCCCATAAATAGACTAGTGGATAATAGAAATTTCAGAAACAGACCAGAGTATATATGAAAATAAGTACATAATAAAGAGGGGATCACAAATCACTGGGCAAAGATACGATTTTTAATAAATGGTGCTGAGATAACTGGCTAGCCATTTTGAAAAAGATGAAGATACATGTCACAGACCATATATCAAAAAAACAAAACAAAACCCACCTCCAAATGGATCAGGAACCTAAATACAAAACATACGTACATATGAGTAGTAAAAGGAAATATGCTTAAGTTCCTCCATAACCTGGGTATAGAAAAGGCATCCTAAATAGGACTCAAAATCCAGATGTAATATTGAAAAATTAGTAAATTTCAGCATATTAAAGAAAATCTTGGCATGACAAAAAATAGTAAGGCAAGTCTAAAGACAAGTGATAAACTGGAGAAAAATTTACAATTTACAGCACAGCCAAAGGGCTAGTATCCCTAATACATGAAGAACTCTGATAGGCTTCATAGTGACTGTACTAAACAAGAAGTGTTGGAGTAATTATACATTCATTTCTGAAACGTCTTTGCATTAATTGTGTCTTTTATATAGAATCATCCATGTGGTAGTTCTAAAGAAAACATACAGTTCCATGATTTGACTTACAGTTGAGTGTAGCTGTAAATTCAGAGGGGTATGCCTTAGGCAGAATTATCTTTTGGAAAATTTAACTGAGAAACATTTGATTGCAAAAGTCATAAGTACAGCCTAATTTTATGTTAATTGGCGAGGTGATTCAGGTTTTAAAAGTAAATTCCTTTGCCTCATCCCCTAATCAATTTGCTGCTCTGTCTTTGAAGTTCTTCTACACATTCTGGACTAGTCTCTGGGTAAATCCACCACGGTCTCTTTGACTAAATGGATGTTAATGAAAACAATATTGAGCTTTTTCTTAGCTAAATTACCTCTAACAAGACATTTTAGAGTTAATTTAATGAAGTGCACTAGGAAGTTAAGTAAGTGGCTTTTTTCATTAAATGAGGCAAATTGGAAGAGAATAAACACAATAAATACTGTAAGGTGTGAGTACGTTTATTGTCTACAAAGCATTTTGAAATCCTTCAAGTGAAAATGTATACTGCTGACATTAATCACTTCTTCTATGTCTTATCTCCCTGAATATTAAGTTGACAAATTTATCTTTTGCTATTTTGATCTAGGATGATTTTAGTAATTCCTTTAAATCATATATGAATTGCATACAATGTTGCTACATAACCTTAATAAATGCATCCAAATAGTATCCTGAAGTAGAAAAGGCTGTATTTTTAACTTATTTTACCTGTAGGAATACATGTGTTATTTTCAAAATGTGAGAGATAAGAGAAATTCCTTGGCTATCTTTCCTACTTCTAAGAAATGCCTTTCACACTCTGTTTGCATATTGGTTTAAAGTTTACATAGCCATAGCACTTTCATGTACATTACCTTTTCTGATTCTTACAACAAAGTTGAGACAGAGAAATGATTTTCTTTTCTGTTTTAAAAATTAGAAAACAAAGGATCTAAGAGATTAGAGGACATGAGATCATATTGCTGGTATTGCTGAGCTTTTCCTATAAAATAAAGTGCTTCTATGTCAAATAAAGTTTATTCATTAAATGGTCTGGGGATAAATTATTGCTATGTGCATAAAACAAACAGCTGACATTGCCCATTTAATATAGATAGTCCACTATCCTTTTGTGGAATCAACAAATGCTTCACAGGAAAGATTTCCTGACATCTCTTAAAGTAGTCTGCCTGGGTAACCTCAGCAGTACATTAATTGAAGTGCGTATGTACTTTCACCAAATACTACAAACTATTTTTAAAATAGATAAGAAATAGTGATACACTCAGTCTAGAAACTTGTTGATTTGTCACAAATAAATGTTGTACTATTGTGTTGCATTGGAAGCAGTGTGTTCAACCATTGGCTCTCCAGAAAATCAGAAGTCCTGATTTGTGGGGTTTGACAGTTCTGTTCTATTAATCTCACCATGTCTGATTTCAAAATTCTAGCATGGCTGTCACTGAAGGCAGAGTTGGGAAGAGATGTGAACTGTTGGCTCTTATGGGCTGGTATGATCCAGCCCCAGCACATCACTGGTTGGAAACTGCCATCAATTTCAGAGTCTGAAGGTAGTATTTGGAGAAGTAATGGAACATATCCTTTGGGCTTTAGATTAGCTTTTGTATCTTGTTTGGGCCACTTCATATTTTCACCTGATCCACAACCAATTTAAGACCAGAGAAATATAAAAATACAAAGATGATAACTTCCTACTCCCATTTCACCAGAAGACTTTCAGAAGTAGAGCTCTGAAGTAATCAGGCCCCTAAGAATTTTGTCATCCTGGGGGGCACCTGGATGGTTCAGTCAGTTAAGCATCCAGTTTCAGCTCAGGTCATGATCCCCTGGTTCATCAGTTCGAACCCCACATTGGGTTCTCTGCTGTCAGCACAGAGCCTGCTCCAGATCCTCAGTCTTCCTCTCTCTGCCCCTCCCCTGCTTGCATGCTCTCTCTCTCAAAGACAAATAAACATTAAAAAAAGAGAGAGAGAGAGAATTTAGTCTGTCCATGCAACAGGAAATATGACAGCCCACAGGGGTCCAGGGCAACAGAGTTTGAGTAAAAGACATCTTCCCTGTACTGCACAAATAGGGCTTCCCTCTCAAAAACTCATAGCTTAGTTATGGTCATGGCAAAATATTAGACAAGTCGGGTATCCCCTGTCCTCCCAGGATCTACAATCTAGCTGGGAGACGGACTCAAACACAGGTAGCGATAATAATAATACATGTCTTAAGAGGAGGCATTTGAAGCGTAGGTTTGATGTAATAAATGTCTAAGTGCTTACCCACTTGGCATCCATTTTTGAGATCTTGTGGTTCTTATCCTTTCTTTTTACACAGATTGATAAATTACTGGTGGTGGTTAGGATACAGATTAATTTAAATGTTTCTCTGGTTTGATATGTTCAACATGTTCTACTAACGCCAACATTAGAGGAATCTGGCACATTGCTTCTAAATGATAACTCTAACTGTATGTACCAGAACTATCTTTAAACGTACAAATTTTCCCCCAAAACTGATCTTGCTATACCTGGATGGTCCTGTGTGATGATAATCCATGGCAATTCCAAATGGTTTTCTGAAGATCTTCCTGGAGGGTCCAGTGAATATATCATTCTAAGAGAATATCCCCTTGATCTTTGAGCACTTACTGTCTAAATATTGGGGAATATCCTTCAATGAGAAGAAATTACCTTCTCTTCTGTCTGGATGACCTCCTGATTTCTATCACCAAAAAGTGAAGGCTAAAAGTAGATAAGATGAATTCTGCTAAAATAGCTAGGTGAAATTCTTAGAATTTCCATTGTAAAATTGTCATTGTTTAACTATGTGCATCCCATATATCAATGAATTTCAAAGTGGAGGCCTCAGAATAGAAGCATCAGCACAGGGCAACAGATTATCAGCCCTATATGATATTTACTGAATTAGGAATTTTAGAGGTACAACCCAGAAATCTATGTTTCAATAAACAATAATGTGGAAGATTCCCACAACAACCCACTCCGGGTTTTCTTCTCTCATTGGTTTATTGAGTCAAATTTTAGAAAAAGATACAGGCAAGTTTTCTTGACGTTCTTTCCATATCTGGATGGACTTTCCCCCTGATTCTTTTTTCTCCTATATTAATGAAAATCTTCAAATGCTATCTACCTGTTAGCTGTTAACTTCTACAACTACTTCGAGGATGAACTCATTTTATTGAAAGAAAGTTTCCTGAATCCTCTAAGACTTCTGAACAACTTTAAGTAGATTTAATCCCACTTTAAATACAGCACAGGAAGATTCGAATAAAACACAGCATGGGGATTTTAGAGAGGGGTTTATTTTGTAACTAATAAAGGGTGAGGGGAATCCTTCCAGAAATTTCTGCCTGACTCTTTAGCCTAACACTTTTATGTGAGGGGGCTCAATTTAAGTACTAAAATGTACGTGAAACCCTCCCTTCCCTAATATTCAGAATGTGGTTTAACTTGCTGCCTTCTAGGTATTTGAAAATTATTTTAGAAGACAGTGCTTTACTGCATGTGTGTTTACCTGCAGATCTGGCTCTTTCCTGATATTGTTAGGTGCACCCATTTAGGAGAAGCCAGTTTTTGTAATTTCCTAACAAGTCAACAACATCCAGGTTTAGTAGGCCTTTTTCTCTTATTTTTAAAGATATTTTTGCTTCTTTATTCCCTGCTTGGATTCTTTCCAAAACCACCACTCTCCTTTTTTATCCCAACTTAATTATTTACTCCTCCCTTTTTCTGAATCTACTTTTCAATCTCCAGGTTTTATCTTGGTCTTTTTGTCATGTACCGGCTGGCTCCAATTATGGAAACCTTCTATTTCCACCTCTGAGATCCATATTTGAAAACAGCCTCTTTCACAGAGAAGTACACTTTTCGTAACTAGACTAATCCTATTCAGAGAAATACTGACTTTAAAAATAATGAGATTATTGGTTCCGGTTTCAGATAAACAGGAAAGGAAAAACCTTGCCCAGTTGGGAAGTAGCCTCTTGGACTTTTTGTCCATTGCTTGCTCAATGGGTTGTAACTTTTTGAGGGTAAGTTCTCAAAACCAGAAAGCTTTAACACATTCTTCCAATGGATTTCTACTCACTTGTCATCATTTCGTTTATCATTCTTTACAAAGCACAGGTGCTTTCCAGTTTTGCTCGCTTCTTTAAAAGATGTTATTCAGATTATTTGAAGGGCATGGCATCCAGGAAACACTGTAATTTGCAGTGTTTTAATATCTCAATTAAAACATTTTTAATTTGTTGTTTTAATATCTGAATATCCTATAGAGGATCACAATGTTTTGCTCTACATTTTCGACTACATAAATGACACATATCCCTGGAGACTTGTTTTGTGTTCTGCCTGAAGTTCCTAGACCTTAGGTTTATCTTCCCTTCAGCTGAGTTACTGTGAGGAAGGACTGGGCTGATGTACATCACACTCTACTAGTAAAACCTGCTATCTCGTTTACCTGCAATGTATGCAACGCTTTTAAAGGTACTTAATTTGAGTCTTCTAGTTAGGTGAAGGGCGTCAGTGTCCTAATCTATCAGTACTTTAAGGTTAAAACACTATAAAAATATGAAATACTCATTTATCAGACCATCAATTCTTTGGTCCTTCAGTTTGTAGCTGCTCTTCTAACATGCAAATATGTGGAGGATTACCCTACCGCTCCCCTCTCCTGTTGGAGGTGAAAATTCCAAGGTACTTTCTTGGTATTCTTTAGATTTTGTGTCTCCAGATTATGCTTCGTTCTCATCAATTGTGTTGAATAAAGTCATTCTATCCTACATTAAGTAAAAAGGCCATGAGTTCCTTTTAGTTTTTACTCCTACCTGTTGAAATAGTTTCAAATATATATGAATTTAAATATAGAGTCTATGACTGGCCCAATTAAATAGATTTTTAGGTTTCTAAACATGTATACTTTATTTTTTTTAATGTTTTTTTTAATTTATTTCTAGGAGAGAGAGAGACAGCGTGAACAGGGGAGGGTCAGAGAGAGAGGGAGTCACAGACTGAAACAGGCTCCAGGCTCTGAGCTGGCAGTCAGCACAGAGCCCGACGCGGGGCTCGAACCCACGAACCGCGAGATCATGACCCAAGCAAAAGTCGGACGCTTAACCAACTAAGCCACCCAGGCACCCCTAAACATGTATACTTTAAAGAATATAAGTACTTAAGTGTACTTATAAACCACATATATCTAAAATTATTTTTGAAAAAAATTAAAAGGGAGAAAAGTGAACAGAAATATCATAAACAACTATGTGCACATACTAAAATTAATAATAACTAGCATCCCATGTTATTTGCTTCACAAATTTGAACAAAACAAAAATTATAGGCACACTTAAAATTTCCATTAGCAAAAAACAAAACAAGATAAAAAAATAAGAACAAAAACATGTCCATTGTCCACCATTTCCATCCCTTCCTCTCTTCATTATTATGAATTTGACCTAAGTTGTATCGGTTCTTATTTTATATTTTCACATGTTTATGTGCATCCATAAATCAAATATAACTTATAGGTATTTTAAAGTTTTATATAGATAGCATAGTATTCAGTCATTCTGCAACTGACTTTTAAAAACTTTATTCTTGGCGTGCCTGGTTGGCTCTGTCAGTTAAGCATCTGACTTTGGCTCAGGTCATGATCTTGCTGTTTGTGGGCTTACTGTATCAGGCTCTGTGCTAATAGCTCAGAGCCTGGAGCCTGCTTTAGATTCTGTGTCTCCCTCTCTCTCTTCCTTCTTCCACTCACACCCTGTCTCTCTCTCAAAACAGACATTATTTTTTAAATAAAATATAATAAGAACTTTATTCTTGCCAATGTATAGAACCATTTTATTTAAATATTTTTTAAAGTTTATTTATTTATTTTTGAGAGAGCAGGTGAACGGGGAGGAGCAGAGAGAAAATCCTAAGCAGGCTCGACGCTGTCAGCACAAGCACATCATAAACAGGCACAGGTATGGAACCCATGAACAGTGAGATCATGATCTGAGCTGAAATCAAGAGTCAGATGTTTAATGACATACCACCCAGGCACCCCAAACTTCCTTATTTAATTTACTGCTGTATACTATTCCATTTTAGTAATCTTCTACCTTTCTTTTTTTAAACTTCTTACTTATTGGCGGCCAGGTTTTTGCTCTTATATACAATTTTACAGTGAACAACTCTGTGTATATATTACCCTATGATGCAACAATTTTCAAGACACATACTCTAATGGAAAAATACTTCCCACATGGTAATAGAGACATAATACAAAACTGAACAAGGTGTGTTGAATGAAGTACCAATGTACACGCCTACCAGATGTGAATAGTTTCAGTTTCCTTATTACTTGCCAACACATAATGGTGTCAGACATTTAACACGGATCAAAAGTGAGTGAGAGATTTCCTTATGATATTATTTGCATTTTTTCTGATACTCAGACTTTTTGTTTTTTGAATTTCCTACTCAAATACTTTGCTTCATTGCATTTTTAATCTTTTTAAAATTTATCTATAGGAAGTCTTTATATATCCTAGATATAATATCTTTGTTTACAATGTTGCAAATTCCTTTTAGTATGTCGCTTATCTTTCAAATTTGATTATAGCATTTTATATACATGACTTTTTAAAAAAATTTAATTCCAGTATAGTTAATATACAATATATATTGATTTTAGGTGTATAATATAGTGATTCAACAATTCTGTACATCACTCAGTGTTCATCATGGGAAATGTATTCTTCCCCCCACCCACTCAGGGAAATGTATTCTTTTTTTTTTTATGTTTTATTTCTGAGAGAAAGAGAGACAGCACGAGNTATTATAATATAATTATTAATTATATATTAATATATAATTAATGTCTATAATTATATAATAACTATATTAATTTATAGTTAATATAACAATAGTTTCTGGTGTACAGTATAGTGATTCAATAATTCTATACGTTACTCAGGGCTCATCATGGTGAGTATACTCTTATCCTTTACCTATGTCACCCATGCCCCCACCCAACTACCCCTCGGTAACTATCAACTTGCTGTCTATAGTTAAGAATCTGTTTTCTTCAGTTTGTCTCCTTTTTTCTTTGTTCATTTGTTTTGTTTCATTAATTCTACATAAATCATATGGCATTTGTTTTTCTCTGAATGACTTATTTCACCTGGCATTATACTCTATAGATCGAACCACATCATTGCAAATGGCAAGATTCCTTTCTTTTTTATGGGATGAGTAACATATATGACTTACTTTTAATTATTAAAAATATAGACTATAATATCTCTTCTGATTGATCATAAAAGTATAATTATCAATAATTCCTGTTCCAGTTCTTCTTAACTTATAATTCCAGCTATATAGTCAGGTTGAAAAGTAGTATTTTAACTTTTAGGAGAAATGTATTTGAAAGAATGACCTTATTGGGAATATCATAATTATTATGTTTTTGTGAATAATGACATCAGTGAGCTTTGAATTGTTAAAAGATATAGAACTTTAAAAATTAGTTTCACAAGCTTGCTACATAAGGGTCCACTGAAAGGACCCTTAACAATCATCTTTCTCCCTTTGCACATGATAGAACTGAAGTCCAGAGAACGTTGTAGCCAAAGAGCCAGTATCCATGGAGGTGTATTGGCAGAATCAATGTGTATTAATTCCTGGTTCAGGTCAGTTTCCATTAAATCCCAACCAAAGCAGCTCCAAAAGCCAATAGATGTATTTAACTTCTTAGAATTAAAGTTTATGGTATTTCTAACTAGTAGGCTTCTTTTCCTTAAAGAAATGAGTAACGTTGAACAGTTAGTACTCTGATTTTAGATAACACCACCTTTCTTTGTAATGAGGGAAGAAAAGAACATGATTAATATTAGGCCCTTTAAAACAGTGAGTTAAAAGGAAGGGCAAGTATGCACAATCCGCCATACACATTGTTCTTCCTGGTGACTCCACTCAGCAGGGGACAAGGAACAGACATGACTCTGACTTGAAGAAGTTTTGCCAAATTCAGCACCTAGAAACCTGTTTTCACATTTAGAGAAATTCTCTAGAAAAGGCTGAATTCAGTTTTCCACATGCAAAAGTTAAGTTTTGGATGTTGTTCATAACACGGAGAATGTTAACCACGGAGTAATTACAATGTAATTGTCCTATTTTAACTACTTACTTTTTCCTTTAGAGTATCCACATTACACATCCATTTGTTACAGGAATCAATTTATCCATTCAGTTTTGTTGTTACTTTCCAGTTGAAAGAACCTGTGGTTAGTATAGGAATTAAACAAATAAGCCCAAGAATACAGCTTTGAGTCAGTGTGCAGCTATTTGGAAGAGTAGCTGAAATGCTCTCAAATATAACCTGAGGTGTTTATTTCCTGAACAGTTTGTAAGTAAGGGTCCTTTCATCCTTAAATGGTTCACCATTTATTTACATCTCTTAATGATATATTTTGTTGTTCTTACATCAAGGACCATATTCTTTCCAATTTGTTCATTTTGGATCAAAATAAAAATAGAGGGTATTAGAAGGAGAAAGAAAAAAATAATTATCTTAACACTATAGTACACTCACATAGGAAGGAAATCTACATGACAATCAAGTATGCATATGCAACCTCTATACCATAAAGCACTTGAGCCTTAGAGGTCCGTTTGTGTCTCACATGGTGTTCTCTAGTTGCCATGGCAATTACTCGTTTTCATTGGGTAACTGAGCGAATGGCCACATCTGTTCTTGCTGAGCTCTCTTTTCCGCCACCTAACACAGAGCATAGGGAATAGATTCGCTTCTTAGTGCACAAAGATTTACGTGCAGAAACGTCTCCACATCAAGGAGAGACCGTAAATCTCAGGTCAGAAAGTCACACTTGCCCTTGAGTGCCTTCCTTTTTTTCTGCCCAAATGTTCTCCTATTCTTCTACAAACACAACTAAATATGCATTTATTCAATGGAAAAAGAGACATAACATTCCCCTTAGGCAATAAAGAAACATATATTTGTAACTATATCAAAAAATGGTAATTTGCGCTCTTGGCACAATGATATTCTGGAATTCAAAATAAAAGATTCCCATTGGTAAACTTAGATAAATCTATTTTCTCTTTTAAGCAAATATGTCTTAATTGATAAAATCTTGTAGGTAAGAGTTCAGGTGTTTTAATTTGGATGCAATCAATTGTAACTAGAAAATCTTTCTGCATCTTAATAAATCTGTACTGGCCTCAAGGAAATAAGTAACAGTTGAACTGAATCAATTCTTTCCTATTTCCTATACTTCTGGAAAGAAAAAAGGGATAACAAAGATGCATAGAGATATTCAGGCCAACATTTGGCTTGCTAATACTGAGAGGCATGAAACATATATGTATTTGGTATTTCTTCTATATCTTTTTTTTTTTTAAATCTTTGAATTATGGGATAATATCTGAGAGAAGAGACAGCATAGGACTTCTATTATTCCCTCTAGTAGTCAGGTACTTTTCTAGGGCTAAAACCTTATATTCATATCCTTCTAAAATGGTATAACCTATTCTATCTCTTTCGCTAGATTTTCCTTTGGAGCATCAGGATGAATTGTCAAGATCTAAGAGATATTCTAAAGATGTCATTGTTCTGGATGATAGAGAGTTTTCTTGAATAATTCTAGAAAGATGAGGGAAGTCTGAAATCCTCTGGTATAGGAAATCCTTACTGGCCAACTATAGACTACCCAATTGGTTTTCCAGATATTTTCACAGGATATTAAGGCATAGAGTTTAAGAAGAAGAAGCACTCCATTATGGTGATAAAAAATTCTGGCTAAGAAAAGCTTGACACCTATTCCCAAGCTGACCTAACAGTTCAGCTAAACCTGAGGAGACAAAGGAGGCTAGATTAAAGAAAAAAAAAAGTGAGCATATGAGTACACAGGTGGGGAGGAGCTTAATCTGTGGTGTGAAGATCCAAAAATGGTATCAAGTTAAATTCAAAATTCAAGTTGTTCGTCACATAGGCAGGAAATTCAGAGAGGCCTAGGCATGTGATGGTTTAATTCCTCTTCCTGAGGAGTAGGTCTGACCAAGAGGTCAGGTCTCAATGGTTGAAATGCAGTTCCATTAGCATTACATGTTAAGTTCTCTAGAGCATCCAAGGGTAGGACAAGCTGAGAGGTGAGCTCAAGCTATGACTCAGAGAGTATTGAGGTGCAAGGATGAGAAATGAATTCTCTCTCCTGAGCATGAGGCTAGATTCAAGAGACCAAATTACAAGGTCAGAAACCAGATTGGTGCAGAGAAGTAGACTGTTGAAAGGATGAGCATACCGATGGCACCACTCCCAACAAGGCTAGTGTGCCTCTGAGAGGGTCAGCCTGATTTAGTTATTTTATTATAATTTTTAAAATTTTTTCTTATTTTATTTATTCTTTTCTTTTTTTTTTTGGAGAGAGAATGAGAGAGAGAGAGATCAGGGGAGGGTCAGAGAGAGACAGGGAGACACAAAATCTGAAGCAGGCCTCAGGCTCCAAGCCGTCATAACAGAGCCTGATGTGGGACTCGAACTTATGAACAGCAAGATCATGACCCGAGCTGAAGTTGGACACTTAGTCAACTGAGCTGCCCAGGTGCCCTGGATGAGCGTGATTTAAATGTACAATATCCAGCTGGTCATTCTGAAGGTTTAAGGGATCAGAGCAAAGAACCAAGAGACTATTGTGTCAGTCATGCTCGTTAGGAAATTTGCACATTGTAGACATTCATGTTCCTCTGATAAATCCACAGCTAAAAAATCTTTACCACTGGCTAATTCATGGATTTTGTGATTATCACAGAAAATAGGCCAAAAGGCAGAGGCAGATCCCTCAAGTCACCATTACTGTGCGAGTCAGAAGGCATGGAGTTATATGCACTTAACAACTTGCCTATAAATTATCAGCAGCATTTAATATTAATAAGTCAGATTAAGCTAATACATTGGGTTTCTCCCCTCCTTTCTTCTTTTACTCAACAGATATTATTCATACTACATACAAGACAGATGGAATGAGAGGTGACATGGTGATACACAAGTATAGTTAGGCGGGCAGTCCCTCCCACAAGGTGCTTAGAGCCTTGCAGAGAGAGATGGTACAAAGCCCATTCTGCCATTCAGGACTCTCCTTAATCACGTTCTCTAGGCTGTATCTATTTCTGTCTTTTTTTTTTTCATCCTGATCCATCATCTCTGCATTTGCCATCCTTTTTTGGATTAGTACTGCCTTTCTTGACCTACTCTAGAGTCTCCCCTTCATATGTGCCCCCCCTCCCGCTCTTACCCTTGGCACCTTTAGGCTCATAGTTGGACTCTTATGAGAAGACGACAGGATAAAATGCACAGATTTACATTTGACGTGAGTTTTCAGATTGTTTCCTGAGGGATAATATTGAGTGGAGCTGATGATGGAGATAGGTAGGTTGAAATGATTATAATTTAAATATTTATTATTTGTGTAACTAGAATATTTCCGTAAGATTGTTCTCAGATCCCATTAGATGGTAATTCTGCAAAGGCAAGGATGGGTCCCTTTCGTTCACATTTGTGGTCTCGGTGCCAAAACAGTGCCTCACACAGTAAACAATATTTAATGAATGAATGCATGCATAAATGAACAAACAAGAAGATTAAGTGAACAGTGAAAGCCAAGGTAGGGAGAAACAGGAGAGACTGGGAAGGCATTACTGATAGCTCTTGGGGTGAATGCTAGAGCGCTTTATTTGCATTTGGGGCATGTTATGGGAAATGAAGCATTAAAGAACCTTGAAACATGAAACTGAAACTTTGTCCACTTCACAGTTTTTCTTGGAGATGGTCCTTGCTCACCTCTAAAGAACTCTGCAGAAGGATCAAAACACTATATAGTCATCTTACAGGCCTTGGAATCAGTCAGGCCTCACTTTGCATGCCATAGCTCTGCTTTTATTAATTGATCTGGGACAAATTACCTCATCTTCTTGATCCCCAGCTCCTTTATTTGTAAAAACTGGAAAACAATATTCGCCTGACAACATGTCTGTGAGAGCTAAAAATGAAGTGCCCTGAATCATTCCATATAAATGCCACCTAGTGTTATTCCTTCATTACAAGGCTGTGTGTCCCTCCTGCCCTTCCTCACTGGCTCCCCATTCCTGCCCTTCTCCACTGGCTCCCCAGTCATCATCAGGCTATTTTATCTCCAACTCAGTTCATATTTTCTTTGTTAATAGAAAGAGTAAGCTATTGAAATAAGTGATAGCAATAATAGCACATTTGCATTTTAAAGAGAATTCTGACAAATAAATTCCAAATAAAATGTGTAATTTCAAAGACTAGAGCCAGTCAGAACCAATAACAGAAGACAAATAATATGAGCAAACATCTGTAATAAAGAACTTAAAGTCTCAAGTTGTTCTTTCAAAGAACCCTTGAATTCTAATTAGTCACAAACTTGTATTTACATAATAAATATAAAAATCGGGGTTTCAAATAATTTCATTAACATTAATCTATCTTCACAATTGATGCTTCTCCCCATTTTCAGACATAAAAGCTAGTTAAATTACAAAAGAAATAAAACCTTCTTTGCTCCTAAGTTTGATAGATTTTTCTGAGGGAAATCTCTGTGGTTTATTTAAAACAATTCTTTGGGTGAAATTAAATGTTAATTACCAAATTATTAGTTCACATTTTAGCCAAAATGATGAATACATTTTTGACACAGATTTAAAGACTTTTCAATGAGAAATGGCTCAATTGTTATACGACATGGTATTTGTCTTTCATATGTATGAACCAATGAAAAATGAACAAGTTTTATTCAATAGTACCTTTCTACGTTTATCTTCATAGACTAAGCATATTCCCTTGATTCTTCTGTATATTGATCAAAATATTGTGACAATGACATAGAGAAGAAAATTATCCTGTTTAAAGTCTGGTAAAAACAGTCTGCACCAAGCTTTATTAGAGATGTCAAATAATTATCCTCTTTAAAAAAAAACTATGTTTTCTTTTAAAATGCCAAGAAGATACAGTGAATTCACTACCACATCCTACCTAAATGAACTAATAATACTACATTAAATATGAGAAGATAAAATTATAATAGAGATTTCTATGAAATTATCTTTGTGTGCTTATTATATCCATGAGTAAAAACTCTCTAGTTCAAATAAAAGGTAAATAAAAAAGAAGTTGTAAAGTAAGTAAAGGGCAATGCTTTCACCTGAGATTTTAGATTTCCTTTTCTTTCAGGATTCAAATCTGAGCCTGAAGTACCTGACATCTCAAAGAGAAGTAGGAATCATAAAGTGCTCTAGCTTTTATTTTTCTTCTTTCTTTCTTTCTTTCTTTCTTTCTTTCTTTCTTTCTTTCTTTCTTTTCTTTCTTTTCTTTCTTTCTCTTCTTTCTTTTCTTTCTCTCACCTTTCTTCCTTCCTTCCTTCCTTCCTCTCTTTCTTTTCTTTCTTTCTCTCTCCTTCCTTCCTTCCTTCCTTCCTTCCTTCCTTCCTTCCTCCTGAGTATAGTTGACACAGAAGTTTAACTCAGGAACTCAACATAGTGATTCAACAACGTTTGAACTGTGCTCTCCGTAATGTAGCTACCATCTGTGGCCATACAAATCTATTCATTCTGTAACTGTAGAATCTAAAAACCAAAACAAACAAACAAACAAACAAAAAATATACATATGAAGAAGCACTTTTGTCTTTAGCACTGTTATATCAAGGCTTTTTGGCAAGATTGAAATGACAGTATGTCCAGGCCCAGCCAGTCCCATGGTCCTCATCACAGCTCACTGTCTGCAGTCCTAAGATGTAATAAATACAAAGTGTTTAGTCAATTTGCCCACTCTACTTTTTTTTTTCTCTCAAACAAAGTCAATTGTGAGCAGAAAGTTGTGTCCTGCAATTTCTTAAAGTTAACCTACTGTATGCCTTTGAAAACAACAAAGCCTATTCTTGTTTTAGCTAAGATTATTTTCAAAGAAAAAGTACTTTCTCTCTAGCTATGAAACTGATTGATGTTTTTAAAACCCTCAAGGAACTTCTGCTGGCAGCTAAGGTTGCAGTTTTGAAGATGAAGTAGATGTGGTATGTGTTTTTACATAGAAAAATGTTCTTGATTTCTACTTGAAGAAACAGAATCACTGTGCGGCAGGTGCTGAAAAGTCAATGCAATTCATCAACATTTAAAAATTGATCTTGCTAGTGCTTAAATATTTTAAAATTTAAATTATGTTATTTTAAAATATCAGTACATTTTTAGGCCACTGCAGCAGTATAGTAAGAGGTGCTCCAGCTATGATTTCTCAGAATACTGTATTTTTAGGAGGTTGTTTAGAACTGGAAAAATCATTAAGGACCTATCTAACAGAGATGAAATACATTGGAATATCTATACACGTACATTGGAAATCCATCTCATGGGAAGAGATGGGAAGGAATAGAAGGGGAAAGAAAGCAAGGGCATAAGAAGAAATCAGTTTTTTTTTTCCTCCCGATTTAAAAGAAATGTCCTCTGATCTGACCCCAGTCAGTTTGTCCATCTAGAATTATGACATCCTTCAACAATCCCAGGTAGGTGAGAGCTTTGGAGACCTACCCCACAAATTTTTTACTGCATTATATGCTACAATAAAAGCAATTCTTGGACAAATACTGCCACAATTAAATATTTATTAGAGGGCAAGTATAAAAATACTAAGCAACTATTCTTTTTGACTTGGTGAAGTCCCACCTCTCTCTCCTTAAGGAATTGTGATAAGTACTTTGCATGAAACTTTTATTGGAGGCAGATGCTACAATATTCTAACAACATGATCAGATCATCATCTAGCCAGTTGGGTACAGGATTCTGCCTAAATGAACTAACAATAATAACTATTATAAATATTTCAATATAACATTATAATGGAGATTTTTAATACAATTATCTCTGTGCTTATATGCCGGGGACCAAAAACCTAGTTGAAATAAAAGGTAAATAAAACACAGTTGTAAACCAAGTAAAAGGCAGAGCAGAACAGATTTCTAAGAGACTAGATCTGCTTTCTGAAGAATCTTTAAGCTGTGTTCAGGCAACAGGGCATATACTTGTACAATATCACTAAGAATTCAGTTTGATGACAAAATTGGTGGATCAGAATTTTAAGAGTATCAATTTCGTAATCATGAACTTTCATACAGACCATTTCCTAAAATCATATTGATTCTTCTTTCTCACACACTCTTCACCCACTCAGAATCTTACTTGGGTGCATTGCTCTGAGAATATCAAGCTTGAATATTTAACAAACGGACACTATAAAATATTGTTTTGGGAAAGTGTCCTTTTAATTTCAACAGGGCAATTTGCCTGTAACTTCCTTTCCTTCTTTTTCTTTTTTCTTTTTCTTTCTTTCTTTAATATAGTTTTCTGGTCTGGATATCAGGGCAATGCTTTCTCATTAAGTGAGTGGGCATGTATTCCCCTTTCTTCTATGGTCTGGAAGATTTTGTATAGGAATGCTATCATTCCTTATGAAATGTTTCACAGAATTTACTATTGAAGGCTTCTGAGACAGTCTTCTTGTGAAAAGCTTTTTACTTATAAATTCAGTTTTTTTAAAGAGACATATGGCTATTTAGATCTTCTAATTTTTCACTGGAAGCTTGCTTTAAAGACTTTTATGGTGCATTGATGTGCCTTTTCTCTAAAATTTAGCCATCTACTAACACATGACCCTTCAGGGTCTCTTCTAAATACCTTGGATGTTCACAGATTCTGTTATCTGACTGACTGGAATATGCATGTGTCTAGCTCTGGGTGAGCTTTATGAAATATCCAGCTTATGCTTTTCTTTTTTTTTTAAAGTTTACTTATTTTGAGAGACAGAGAGACAGAGAGACAGAGGGCAGGGGAGGGGCAGAGAGAGAGAGAGAGAGAGAGAGAGAGAGAGAATTCCAATCTCACCATGAGATCATGACCTGAGCAGAAATCAAGTCAGATGCTTAACCGACCAAGTCACCCAGGCATCCCCCAGCTTACACCTTCTTGGTTATTCTTTGGACAGACTTGATATCTGGAGCTCTTTTTCTGCATGGTTCCCTACTTTTTATTCCAATGCTTTGGCGATTTCTAGTTATCATTGTCTCCTAGAATTCTGATCTATCTTTCCTCCACTCAGAAATACTGCCTGGCATAGTTTTGGTTCCCCTTCCCTGTATCACATATCAGAAATGTTTCCAGGCAAAAAGCTGGGGAGATAGTGGCACCTAACAAAGAAGCTTCTGTGTATAAGCAATACACACACGAGTAATATATACGTTGTGTGTACATATTACTAGGTTTTAAGTACAATTTTCTAATAGTAGGTTTACCTAAATCGGATTTCTTTTGATTGCTACTCACTGGAATGTTTTCCCTTTTTAAAAAGTTTTTACTTTTGCATGTCTTTATTCTTTAGATATTTCTCTTATATGCACCATATACTTTGATTTTGTTTTCTTCTTATTCCAATCTGAAAATGTCTTCAACAGACATTTAGTTTATTTCTTAAGATATTTTATCTATCTCTAATATTTTGGTTTATTACCTTATTCTATGTTTTCTATGCCTACTTTAAACTTATCTTATTTATTGTCTTCAACTGTTATATGTGTTTCTCATTTCTGACAAGATGATCTATTTACCATACTTTCTCATTCCTCTGCCATGCTTTCCCTCCTTCCTTTTGAGTTTGATGTCATCTAGAGTTTAATTTGAGTTAATATGTGTACATTTTCTTTTCTCTGATGCTCACTGTTTTTAAAGAAAACAAACTTTACTGGCTGACATATTTAATTTCTTTTCATATTTCTTGTAACATCTCATAGATTTATTGAAGGATAAGAATATGATTTAAAATGTTACTAAAATATTATCCAAAACTATTTTATTTACTTTTTTATCTCATTCCCATTTTTTTCAATTTTTATTTAAATTCCAGTTAGTTACCATACAGCGTAATATTGGTTTCAGGAGTAGAATTTGATAATTCAACACTTACATATAACAGCCCGTACTCATCACAAATGCCCTCCTTAATGTCCATCATCCATTTAGCCCATCCCTTACCCTTTCCTCTTCATGAACCTACAATTTGTTCTCTATCATTGAGTCTGTTTTATGGTTTCCCTCTCTCTTTATTTTTCTCCCCTGTGTTCATCTGTTTTGTTTCTTAAATTCTACATATGAGTGGATTCATATGGTATTTGTCTTTCTCTGACTTATTTTCCTTGTATGATATACTCTAGCTCCATCCACATCATTGCAAATGGCAAGATTTCATTCTTCTTGATGGGTGAGTAATGTTCCAGTGTGTGTGTGTGTGTGTGTGTGTGTGTGTGTGTGTTTGTGTGTGTATAACATCTTTATCCATTCATTAGTCTATAAACACAGGGTCTTTCTATAATTTGGTTATTGTTGATAATGCTGCTATAAACCAAAACTATTTTAAATGAGAGTCTTTTTTGGGAAAAGCCAAACTTTTGAATTCATATGCATATATATATTTTTTATCATGTCCTTATATTTTAATTGGTTTGGTTGAGTCTAGGCATCTGTGTTCAAATTTCTTTCTTTTGATACCTTCAAAATACTCTTCCATCTTTGTCTTACTTCTATTGACATTGAAAAATGTGTTGTTGATCTGATCTTTTTCCTTGGTCTGCTCCCTCTTTTCAAAAATTTTAGAAGTTTTCTGTTTTTGATATATTCTTTAATCCCAGGCTTCCCCAACCCCATTATTTTCTTCCTTTAAATAATCTGTGAATGCTTGCAGTATGAATTGTTTCATTTATTTTTCAATTCCAGGAAATCTTTCTGCATTATTTTAAAAATAAGCCTCTTTTCAGTTTCTATTATGCTCTCCTTCTTGGGTTTCATTATCCATATATTTTAAAATCCCACTTTTATTCTACTTTCCATTTCCCTAAACATGTATAAATATTTTTTTCTTTATCTTTTACTTCTTCCTTCTGGATATTCAAGTGAGCCTTGCGATTACTAATTTCTCTCTCACATATATAACTTCAACCTGTATAGTCGCTGTGCCCTTTATATCAACTATCTTGTTTTCAGATAGTTTTTCCTGTTTGCTTTTTTAATGTGTTCTTATTATAGCTCACATTTAAAATATCATTTAATACACCTTAGTTTATTAGATTTATTTAAAACTTTTGCTTTGTTCATTGCAATGCTTCTATTTCTGAAACACTTTCATGCAGTACATTCTTTTGCCTTGCAAATAGTTGTTCCCTTCAAATATCTTGTTTCATTTTGTGAGGACATTTCCTCTGGGAAGTATCAGTTTTCCTGTGTGATAATGAGTATGAAACGTCAGACCTCAGGTTATAAAACCCTGTAAGTTCCAAGGGAGGAGAGTGGTTATTGTCTGTGATTACAGATGGTCCACCAGAAAACCACAAATAATCACTATTTGTGAAAAATATTCCTATTAGAGTTTCAAATTGTGTCTTTTGGATAGAAGTCAAATTAAGAGGGATGACCCCTTATGTTGTTCTGTTAACTGTTAAAGAAGGTCCATTAAACTCAGCATTACATTGTTCTAGTAGCTATTAAAGAAAGTACATTGAAATATGTTTAGGTCACCATTTGTTTTTGTCAGGTTTTGTTTGATATATTTTCAAATACATAACTGTGCACCCATAGACTGAGGAATTTTAGGTCTAACTGCTGGATTGTCTTTTTATCATTATCAAATGTCTCCAAGTAACTCTGCTAATGTTTCTCATTGCTTTACTCTCAAATGTTCTGTGTCACAGCATTTAAGATGTATCTCTTTTAATTAACATATTATTTTAAAAGTGAAGTCTGATATCCTTACTTAAATGAAATACTTGTTTTCATTTAATAATTGGTATACATGGAGCAATACCAACCATTTCACAAGCTGCTTTACATGTGACTACTCTCTTTATGTTCCTTTCTCTATCCTTTCTGGGCTTTCATTGAATTAATAAAACATTTTAAATTATTTTATTTTTCCATCCTCAACTGGTTATGCATTCTTCTACTATTCTTTTAGCGATCCCCTAGAGAATAGATATGCAACTTAATGCATCTAATAAAATTACTAACTTTATCATTTCAATGCTGGATTCTAGGACACTTGAATTCTATTTACTCGACATCTTGACATTTGTCCAAATATTGTCATTGCATGTTAATTTTGTGTGCATTTTGAATCACACAACACATTATTGTTATTATTTTGTACTGTCAGTATGCTTTTTTAAGTACTCACACACCTTCTTACCATTTATTTCATTGCTCTTCATCATCCTTCATTTCGAAGTGGCTGTTTAGAATCATTTCCCCTCTGCTGACAAATTTTTTTTTCTTGGTTAATCTGGATAGAGGTTTATATATTTAATTGATCTTTTCAAAGTACCAGCTTTTTGGTTTCACTTATTCTGCCTACTGGTTTTCTTGGTTTCGATTTCATTGATTTCTGCCTTGATTTTTCTTTTCTTCTGCTCACGTTTGGCTTAAATTATTTTCTTTTCTGTAATTTCCTGGGATATAGTCTCAGATTTTCTTTTTTAGGTAGTTTTCTTCTCTAATATATGCATTCATTGCTATGGGTTTCCCTGTAAGCATCACTTTTGCTGCATCCCACAGATTTTAAGTTGGATCTTCATTTTCATTTGATTCAAAATATTTAAAAATTTCTCTTGAGACTTCTTTGACCCCCATGTTATTTGGGACAGTATTATGTGATTTTATATATGTATATATATATATAGTTTTTCTCTTATTTTCTGTTATCAACTTCTAGTTTAATTTCACTGTGATCTAAGAATGACTACTATTCTCTTAAATTTGTGAAGCTGTATTTCATGGCCTAGAATGTGGACTCTCTTGTTGACTATTCCATGTAAGCTTGAAAAGAATGTTTATTCCACTGTCATTGGATGTATTATTCTATATATGCCGGTTTATAATCTGAGTTGGTTATGGTACTGTTCAATTCCACTATATACTTGCTGATTTTTTTCACTGTTGGAATTACTGAGAAAGGAGTGGTGAAGTCTCCAACTGTAAGGGTGTGTTTGTCTATGTCTCTTTGCAGTTGTATCAGTTTTTGTATTGCATATTTTGACATGCTGCTTTAGGTACATACATGTTAAACACTGTGACATCTTCTTGTGGAATCGACCCTTTTATCAATGTGTAATTCCTCTCATTGTCCCTGATTAATTTTCCTTGTTCTGAAGTCAGCATTGTGTGAAATTAATATAGCTACTCCCATTTTCTTTTGACCAGTATTAGCATAAGTCTCTTTATCTTTCTATATTCCTTAACTTTTAATCTGTATGTGACTCTATATTAAAGCAGATTTGGGGGGTAACATGTAGTTGGGTCTTATTTAAGCAGATTTGGGGGGTAACATGTAGTTGGGTCTCGTTTCTTTTTCCTCTGACAGTCTCTGTCTTTAAATTGCACATGTAGGCCACTCACATTTAATGTTATCATTGATATAGTTGGATTAATATGTACCATGTTTGTAAGCCTTTCCTATTCATTACAATTTTCTTTCTTTCTTTCTTTCTTTTTTTTTTTACTTTTTAAAATGTTTATTTATTTTTGGGAGAGAGAGAGGGAGAGAGAGACAGTGTGAATGGGAGAGGGACAGAGAGAGAGAGAGAGATGGAGACACAGAATCTGAAGCAGGCTCCAGGCTCTTAACTGTCAGCACAGAGCCTGATGTAGGACTCAAACTCATGAACCATGAGATCATGACCTGAGCCGAAGGTGGACATTTAATCATCTAAGCCACCAAGGCACCCCTCTCCCTTTCTTTTTTAAATCTTCCCCTCATATTCTTCCTTCCCTGGTTTTAACTGTGTATTTTATATGTTTCTATTTTCTCCTCTCTAGACATATTGATTATACTTCCAAAAAGTGTTTGTTGCTACATTAGAATTTACAATATACTTTTTAAATTAATATAAGTCTATTTTCAAATGATAGTCTATTACTTCTTGAGAAGTACAGATACCTTACAATAAGTCCTAGACCACCTGAATACTATAATACTATATATATTCTAATCTACTATAATGGAGTAGTCCCAATTTCTCTTTCCCACCCCTTACAACACCTCTGCCATTCATGTTGTTTATCCATTAACTATGATCACCCAATACATTGCTACTATTATTACTTTGAACACTTATCTAATAGCTAAGAATAGGAGAAATAGAAGTCTTATTTTACTTTGACTTACGCCTTCTATGATATTTTTTCTTTCTTTATGCAGATTTGGGTTTCTCTGGGTTTCTGACCTATATCCTTTCCCTTCTCTTGGAAGAACTTCTCTCTTACAGGGAAATTCTACTGGCAATGAAGTAATTTATTTTTGTTTATCTGAGAAAGTCATTATTTCTCTTCATTTCTGAAGGATACTTTAGCTGAATATTGAATTTTAGATTGGTATTTTAAATATACCACTCTACTCTCTTACTCCTTCCATTGTTTCTGATGAAAAATCTGATGTAATCATTATCTTTTTCCCTATATATAGTATGCTCCCTTCTCTCCCAGCTTTTTAAAATATTTTCTTTTTCTGCAGTGCCTATGTGGCTCAGTCGGTTAAGCGTCTGGCTTCGGCTCAGGTCATGATCTCACAGTTCGTGGGTTTGAGCTCCATGTCGGGCTCTGTGCTGACAGCTCAGAGCCTGCAGCTGCTTCAGATTCTGTGTCCCTCTCTTGCTCTACTCCTTCCCTGCTCATTCTCTGTCTCTCTCACTCTCTCAAGGATAAATAAACATTAAAATTTTTTTTAAAAAAATTCTTTTTCTTAAATTTTTGGAAGTTTGTAGATGATATGCCCAGGTTTGAGAGAGAGAGAGAGAGAGAAGTTATCCTGCTTGGTGTTCTCTGAGATTCCAGATCTATGAGATTTCTAGTTTGGTGTCTGACATTAATTTTGGAAAATTCACATTGATTATTACTTCAAATATTTCTTTTGTTTTGTTTTTTTCCTCCTGGTATTCCAGTTACATGTATGTTGTACCTTTTGTAAATGCCCCACAATCTCATAATTGGATATTCTTTATTATTAATATTATTCTTTACTTTACATTTCACTTTGGGAAGTTTCCACTGATGTATCTTCAAACTGCTGGTTTCCTTCTTGTGTAAACTACTATGAGCCTAGCAAAGGCTTCCTTTATTTTTTTTACAGTATTCTAGAATAACTTTTTGACTCTTAGAGCTTCCATCTTTCTGCTTTAATTCATCTACTATGCATGTTATTTCCATTCCCACTAAAGCCTTTAACATATTAATCATAGATATTTTAAAAGCCCTAGTATTTCTGAAATCTGTACCATAGCTGAGTAGGGTTCTGATGTTTGCTTTATATATTCACATTGTTTTCTTTTGCTCTTCAGCATAACTTGTAACTTTTTGTTGAAACTTGAACATGGTATATTGGGTATAGTGTGTATACTAAAGGTATACTAAATCCTTTAGTATGAGGATTTATATTAATCTAGCTCAAAGTTGGGTTGTGTTTAGGATTGTGCCTGAATGGCTCAGTTGGCTAAGTGTCCTACTCTTGATTTCAGCTCAGGTCATGATCTCATGTTCATGGGTTCGAGCCCCACATTCGGCTCTGTGCTGACAGCTCAGAGCCTGGAGCCTGCTTTGGATTCTGTATTTCCCTGTCTTTCCGCCCCTCCCCCTCTCATGCTCTGTCTCTCTCTGTCTCAAAAATAAATAAAACATTAAAAAAATGACTTAGGGCTTTGAGACTGAGCCCCCCATCAGGCTCTGCACTGAGCATGGAGCCTGCTTAGGATTCTTTCTCTCCCTCTCTTCCCTTCCCTTGCTCATGCTCTCTCTTTAAATATATATAAATATATATATAAATATATATATTTAATAAGCAAATTTTAAAAAGTTGGGCTTTATTTAATGTTTCTT
>NW_027528357.1:5867695-5999371 GCF_008692635.1 Crocuta crocuta
TTTTTTTTTTTTTTTTTTTGTTTTCTTCCCTGTTGTCTTTGGCTTTCTCTAAGAACTCATTCTTGAACAGATTCTGGACCTTGCAGCAATTTTAGCTGCAATTCACTGTTCTTATACTGTAGGCCTGTTGATGTGGTAGTAAGGTGAGGAGGAGGGGAAGCCTTCTATAATCTTTCAATTAAAATTATCTTTAAGTGGGCCTGAGTCTCTGGGCTGTGACTTTTAAAATATTTCTCAGCTTCCAGCCTCTTGGAGATGAGACAGGAAGGTTAGTAGGGGTTGGAGTTGGTTAATTGTCCATTCCCCTGGGTCAGATAAGGCTCTAGTAAAATATTTTCTTTCTGAGTTTAGGTCTTTTTTTTTTTTTAATGGAGAATGATTTGGGTATATTTCAAAATGCATAATCTCTTTCTCTCCTGACAGAAACAGGTGGCCTTTTTTCTTAGATCTTTTCTATTAGAATCTGGCAGGGTTCATAGAGGGAAAACCCATGAAAGTGTGGAGGTCCCAGGAGTTTCTCACCCTAAAGCTAGTCAACCCTCATTCTCCAGAAATTCATTACAGTTGCCCTTTAAGTGTTTCCCACTAGATTGTGGCTTTAGTATCTTCAGCTCTAGGAAAGCAGTTATGAATTGTGACTCTCTGTATTCACATCTCTGTCCAGTTTTCAGGGTGGTTTTGCCCTGAGTCCCCATTTCTCTTTTGAGTCTAAGAAAAGTCATTGATTCTCAGTATGTTCAGCTTTTGTCTTATTGTAAAGACAGGGCTGATGAGTTCTAAACTCTTACACAGCAGAGCTCTATAAGTTTAATCGTTTTATGTTTTTAGTGAAGGTCTGCAGGCAACGTATAGTTGCAGTCTCTTTTTGTCTTCTTTTTTTCTTTTACCTTCATAAAGGTATACTGAAAAATATTCTCACTGGGTAACAAATTCTAGGTTGGCAGCTTTGCTTCTCAGTTCTTCAGTTGTGTCTCTACATTGTGTTCCAGTGACCATTATCATTATTACTATTCCTCCTTTGAATGTAATATGTTTTTCCTCCCTCCTCCTCCTTCTTCCCCTTCTTCTTCCCCTTCTTCTTCCCCTTCATCTTCTCCTCCTCCTCCTCCTCCTCCTCCTCCTCCTTCTTCTTCTTCTTCTTCTTCTTCTTCTTTTCTTCTTCTCCTCCTCCTTTTCCTTATTCTTCTTTCCTCTTCTTCTTTCTTCTTCTTCTTCTTCTTCTTCTTCTTCAGGGAGAAAGAGTAGGCTACACATCCAGTGTACAGCCTGACACCCCCTGGGATCATAACATGAGCTGAAATCAAGAATCTGGATGCTCAACCTACTGAGCCACCTAGGTGTCCCGCTTTCCCTCCTTCTTGCTGCTTTTAGGATTTTCTCCTTGTCACTGCTGTCCAGCAGTTTTACTATTATATGCCTAGGATAGGCTACCTTTTCATTTATGGTTTCAGGGATTCTTAGAGGCTTTTGAGTATGCTTATTTGTGGAATTTTTTTCTACTACTGCTTCTGGTCCATTCTCTCTATTCTTTTTTTCCAAGATTCTTATTACACATTTAATAGACATTAGGTTTTACTTTGGGTTTCTGTTGGTCCATCCTTCAGCTTACTAATCCTGTCTTCTGGTATTTTTATCTATTAAACTTAATTACTTTATCTAAACTTATTAGATACATTTCTAGTTTCAGGCATTATATTTTATGTTCTAGAATCTCAGCTATTTTTTTTTTCTTATTTAGTTCAAGTGTCTGGTGAAACTCCCAACATTTTCATATATTTTATACAACTTTTACTCTATTCTCCAGAATAGGTTAATTGTAACTATTTGAACGTCTTTGTCTGCTGACTCCAATCTCTGGACCACCTTTGATTCTGTTATTATCTTATGTTCATTTTTCCTTGGCTTGGTCTTAATGTCTTATCTCTTGGCATAGCTAATACTTTTCTATTGACTCTTTCTGATGACGTTATCATATCCAGAGTATTTTACCTTTTTTAATGATAGGCAGCAGAAGTTGGGTGCTTGATTGCTGTTTTAATGAGCCTCAATCTACCTCTGGTTTGTCCTGACACAAGAGCCTAGCCTTCTGGGGCTTTTCAATGAGAGAATGCTTGTGCTTAGCAGGGCCCCTCTTGCTGTTTAATCTTGGCCTTCTTAGCACTGCAAGATGACATATAGTTCTGTATTTCTTTGAGAGGTTTTTTGCTTAACTTTTTAGTTTTCCAGGCTAAAGAGCTTCAGAATTGTGTGTTTAAGACATTGAGACCCTACAGTTTTCTGCCTTTGTCTCTTCAATTCCGTATGCTTGCTGAAAGCTCAGCTTTGTGTGCAAAGGCCCTCTGTCCTGCGAAGCCAAGAGTCAGCCTGTAGCACCAACTCCCCCACATCAGTAAAATCCTCCCTTGGTTACACTGGCTTCTGATCATCAGTTCACAAGTCCTGGTATATTCACTGGAGCCACTTCTCTGAATGTTCTTTGTTTCCAGAGATTGCATACAATTCAGCTCTGGTTTCTATCATAGCTTGTTTACTTCCTATCCCGCATAGGTTCATAATTTAGCAAATGCATCATGTATTGAGACTCCATTTTTCTCCACTTCCCACTAATTTCACGACCCGAAGTTCTACTCTTTCTCTAGTGGGAACTGCCTCCTGCAGATACCTGTACCAGAACCCTGTATCACCCCTGCTGTGACATTGGTGGGGCAATGGTGGGGAAGAAGCAAAAGCATAACTCCAGCTATACTGTCCTTACTTCTTTCTTCCACAATAATCCCGGGCTGCCACTCTGTCCTGGCTACAGTCTAGAATCAACAACTTCCTAAACACACAATTGCAAAACAATCCTCTTACTACCCCAGGGGACTTTTACACTTCTTTTTCCTTGGTATTTTCCCTTTCTAGTTTGTCTGTGGTTACTCTTGGAGGAAGGAGCGAACTATTATACCATTTTAACATCTTATAAGACAACAGACCAAGGGATGCCTGGGTAGCTCAGTTGGTTAAGCATCTGACTTTGGCTCCGGTCATGATCTCATGGTTCATGAGTTCAAACCCTGCACTGGGCTCCATGCTGACAATGCGAATCCTGTTTGAGATTCTTTCTGTCTCCTTCTCTCTCTCTGCCCCATCCCCACTCATGCTCTCTCTCTCTCTCTCTCAAAATACATAAACTTAAAATAAAAGAAATATTTAAACAAAACAGATATAAAACTAAGTTCATTGTATTAGTTTATTTTTTGTAATAATGTGATAAGTTTATAAATTAGTGTGTATTACTATCTGTAGATAATTAACCCTCACTACCTAACAATGAAATAACTATTTTAAAATAAAATACATAAAGAAAATATTCAAACATATGTTAATTCTTCAATAGATAACATAACAATTCTTATTCTTATCAATGTTTTTAATGATCTAAGCAATGTTTTTTAAGTATTCTTTACCTAGTCACCTACATCATATGTACATTTCTCTGTGTGTATATGTGTGTGTGTACATGTGTATGTGTGTGTGCAAGGAGGGAGGAGGTTGTTAAATCCAAGTTCATGGGCCTTTTTCACAACTAATGAATTTAAATTTCTGGAAGACGGGACTCCAAAATTTACATTTTTAACAAGTCTTCTCTCTTAAGGATATTCTGTTTCATATTACATCTTAAGAGCCACTAGTCCTTAATCCCCAATATACACATATTTCTTTTCTAAAGTGTTCATACAAATGCAAATGCAAAATTGTTATTAACATCATTGTCATAATTAATTTAAAATGATTAATGAACATGGCTTTAGTTTTCCCGGTTTAATTGTTTGCTAATGACACTAGTTTAATTAATTGTTCAGGTCGACAAATATATGATTCCTGTTTTCACAGCTTTTTAATAATCCCATCCAGAAAGCAGATCTTTTATCACTGAAAGGCATGGCCCACCTGTCACCAATTTATATTGCACTGATTTACAAATATGATACTATCTGAATAATGCTTTATTCATTTCTGTTTTCAGCCTTTAATTTGGAAATTTTTAAGTTTAAACATATCCAAAGGACTTACCTCTAGTAAATTTGCCTAAGTATGCACAAGCATCGACTCAGCTAGTAAAACTGAGCACCTTTAGTAACTCAGATGAACACACATTTCTTATCAGAAGGGGTGGAGAATGTGGAATTATATATATTTTAACATTCTTTATGTGGAATCCTCTCCTCAGAGGTAAAAACTATTTTTTTTCTCAACCCTTGGAACAAAAAATGCTTAATTACTTTAACTTTCCCTGGAAAAGTGAATTGAATAGTTCATTGCTTCAGAAGTCCCTAAACTTATTCCTTAGAAATCAGAGGGCTTCCTTCCATGATTCTCTTGTGGTTGTTGATATCTCTAAGCAAAAGATTTAAAAAAAAGACAAAACTAAGCAAAAAAAGCAAAAGATTAAAAAAAAGACACCACTTCATCTCTGCTAGGGCATCCTGCTAGAAATGCAATATTTGTATGCTTGTTTGCCTGAAGTCTTCAGGCCTTTCCTGCTTTTTTCACCTTTTTACAACTAGCCATTAATACAATCCTTAGACTGTGATAGGTACTCAGTAAATATATCTTGAATCTTTGAGGTTTGAGTTACTTCTTACAATTTTAGAGGTATTGCACTGTGAACCCTATATACAACCCACAGGAAGAAATATTTTTCCTTGAAGTATTTTCCTGCTGAATTTTAAGCATGTAGCAAGTAATTATCTTTACCCAAAAACTTGTGTGCAAAACAAACTACTTACTCATTTTATTTCCTGTTTATTAATTGCCGTGTATTTGGCATTGCATATCTATCTCACAAGGTTGGTGGGAAATTTCTCTTATCTCACTGCTATTTTTACTAGTTCAGGAACCAAAGTATGAACTCAGCAAAGCATTGGGAACTGAAATGCAGATTTGAGGAAGAGAAAAATTTAAAGGCATAAACCATTGCTGACATATGAATAAAATGTATCTTTCCCAAAAGTTCAGCTATTACCTCACATATCTGGGAAAGACATCTGGCTTCAAGATGGCAGTCTAAATAAATGAAAAAGACTGAGTATAGATTAAGTCTTGATGCTATTAAAAAATCTGATCCTGCATGTATATAAAAATTTAAGGCAAACCACTATTCTAGAAATAGACTGTAAAATTTCTACATATATAGAGAAACAAATAGAACAAAAAATGTAATCAGGCCAATAACAGAATGTTAAAAAACAAAAGAAAAAGAGAGTATAATAAATATGAACTATCAAATAAGATGGCAGGAATAAGTTCAAATTATCATTAATAAATAAAGTTTGGCTAAAATATGTCAGTTCTTTGTACTAAAAATACATCTATATTTTGTTTACTGCACCCATGACTAAAACAAAGTGACACAGGCAGATGGAACATACAGAAATAAGAAAAATATCCTAGCAAATACTAACAAAAAGAAAGTAGTTTATGTATTCAAGGTAATTCAAGGCACAAATCATTAAAAGGATCAAAGAGAGATACTTTTTTTTTTATAAAAGAAACCCTCCTTCTCAAAATAATTTTTAATTCATTATTATTATTTAATGGTTATTTATATTTGTGTGACAGAGAGATAGTATGCAAGTAGTGTAGGGGCAGAGAGAGATGGAGACAGAATCTGAAGCAGACTCCAGGCTCTGAGCTGTCAGCATGGAGCCTAATGTGGGGCTCGAACTCACAGACCATGAGATCATAACCAGAGCCAAAGTCAGATGCTTAACCGATTGAGCCACACAGGTGCCCCTATCCTCCTCAAAATAATCTAATAGTTATGACCCTTACAGAATAACTAAACTTACAAAATTCAGTGAAAAATAGTACAAATTCAGTACTATTGGAGATTTTAAAATAATTGTTTTATTAGTGGACATGAAATAAATTAAAACACTAAAAATTTTGGATATGATAAATAAGTTTGATCTAATTGATAGCTACTTACAGAATTATTTGCACACAAAATAGACACTATAGTTTTGTAAACACTCAAGAATTTTAAAAGTAACTGTGTACTAGAATCATAATCATCTTGAAAAAATTACAAAAAAATTGAGGAATAGCCTATGCATTATATGTCTTAACCAATTAGCAATAGAAATAAAAGTAAACAACAAAATGAAAGCAAACATCTTGCCCAATAACAATCTTGTCCAGTGAACTTACGGGAAAAAAAGAAGTCATGGGCTAAAGAAAATATCTCAACGGAAACTGCAAAATTTAGATTTAGAATAAATGACAACTAACTACTATATATAAAACTGTGTGCAATACTGTCGCTCAGAGAAAATGTAGAACTTAATGGTATTATTAGAAAACAAAAAGATAAAAAGTAAGTAAATTGAGGCTTTGTTTCTGATTAGCCTGTAGGATGGTAGTAATACAACTTTGCTTCCATGGTAATACCAACAGTAACAGCCACTTGCAGATGAGGAACAAACCCTGCATAGGTGAGAGCATAGGACTGTGTCAAGTTCTACAGCTGGAGGTGAACCTCAAGTCTGAGTTCAGGCAAGTGGAGACTCAATCTGCTTTAGATGGATAGACTGCAAGAATGGGAACACATCAACTGGGTTGGGGAAGCCTGTCAAGATCTGGAAGAACCCCAAAACCAAAATGAATTGATCAATTCAACAGTTGTTTCACAACAGATCACTTCCCTTCCCAAATTCTACAAAGAAAATAGGAGTTGAAAATGGGTTCAAACCAGAGGGAAATTGCTTAGTCCTGAACATTCTGTGGTGGTTGAATTCTAAGGTCCTAAAGTGAGTTCAACTTAGTTGAGTTGAACTCACTGGTAAACTAAGTGACTCAAAAAAGCAGCTCCCCTCTCCCAGTCCAAATAGTGACTACATTACAAATGCAGATGTGTGAATGTTTGGGTATTGAGGACATAACAGGAGAAACCAAACTGATTAAAACTAAGGAAACACATCAGCTTAACTTGACTCTAAGAGGAATCTGAATAATCAGTCTTTCATCTCAGCTGCTACAAAGGAAGAGATGTGCAGTCTGAGTTAAAAAAAAAAAAAAGAAACCTACAAAATCTTACATTTCAATATCTATTGTTCTTGTTTACACAATGTCTGAAGTAAAATAAAAATTTATGAGACATGCATAGGTGCATATTTTCCTTTAGTGCATCAGATATGGTTTCCTTTTGTTCTTTGAACATATTTAAAACAGCTCATCTAAAGTCTTTGTCTAGTAAGTTCAATGCCTCGGTATTGAACTCAGGTATTTCCTCAGGGAAAGTTCTTATTTATTGATCTTTCCCACGAATATGGATGTTTCTTATTTCTCTAATGTTTTATAATTTCCTTTGAAACAGAAACATATTAAAATAGGCTTGTTGTTACTGTTTGTTATTGTTTTCTTGTACAGTAGCTTTCCTGGATAAACTCTTGTAAGTCTGTATTATTTTAATATATGGCCACATAAGTCTATGCTCAATTTATCCTAATGATTAGATAATGACTGTATAGAAATTTTTTTAAATGCCTGAAGCAGAGATGCCTGGGTGGCTTAGTTGGTTGAGCGTTTGGCTTTGGCTCAGGTTGTGATCTCATGGTTCCTGGGTTCGAGCCCTGAGTCGGGCTCTGTGCTGACAGCTCAGAGCCTGGAGCCTGCTTTGGATTCTGTATCTCCCTCTCTCTCTGACCCTCCCCTGCTCACGTTGTCTCTCTCTCTCTCAAAAATAAATAAAACATTAAAAAATAATAAAAAAAAATAAATGCCTGAAGTAAAGAGTCTCTGAGATTTTATGAAAGGTCTCTGTGTCATTTGGAGAGCATTACTTTAATGTTCAGGCAGCCAGTTTACAAGTCCACTTTAACATTTATTCCCCATTGATGCAGAACTTTAAGTTCATCCAGAAATGAGAACTGAGTGCCCTCTCAGGTATTTCACGGCCATGACCAAGCATGTGGCCTTCCAGATTACTAGAAATATGTCAGAGCTTTTCAAAGTCTCCTCAAAAGCTTTTAAGATTTTGGATGTGTTTGATATTTTTCCCATTTGTGATTGCCACCTCAGGCATCTGGGATATTAAACAATTGTGGCTGGTTGTTTTTTGACAAACATCCCAGAGGGAAAAGGCTGTTTTCATTGGGTCAGCTCTGTGTCAGGACAAATAAAACAAGCCTTGCTAGTGAGATTGCCAAGGAAACTTCCAGACAGGTCAAGTAATGACCCTTCTCCAGGAACTGGGCTTTTGAGAAAATCTAACCCTGTTCTTTCACCTCCAGAGGCTATTAGGCTGTTGCTTTTTGGCATAATTGTGGAGCAATATTTTTCAAGGTTACCATGGGGCTGATGAGAGACTCTTGGAGACTAAGAAAAGTAAAAAATAGCACAAAGCCCACTGTTTTGTTTTGTTCTTAACCAAGATTCAACCAATTTTCTTGAATAAACACTTCTCAGGTTGTTGATTGTCTTTGATTAATTTTTGTGGTTTGGAAAATAATGAATTTGACAATTTTCTCTATTATCACTGCTTCCATGGAGGAAAGGATTGTTGGAAGTCCTTACTGCACCTTTTCTACTGACTTTAACCAAAAAGTTCTTACATTTGATACCAAAAAGCATAATCCATACAGTGAAAAATTTAATACATTGGGCTTTAACATTAAATTCTTTCTCTGCAAAGACTGTTAAAAGAGTAGCAAAGCCAGTCACACAGTGAGAGAAGTTTCTGCAAATCATATATATGACAAAGGTCTTGTATCTAGACTATATAAAGAACTCTCAAACTTCAATATTAAAAACACCAATCAATGCATAGGAGCACATGTACCCCAATGTTCATAGCAGCACTCTCCACAATAGCTAAAACATGGAAAGAGCCTAAGTGTCCATCAACAGATGAATGGATCAAGAAGATGTGGTTTATCTATACCATGGAATACTACATGGCAATGAGAAACAATGAAATCTGGCCATGTGTAGCAACATGGATGGACCTTGAGGGTGTTATGCTGAGCGAAATAAGTCAGGCAGAGAAGGACAAATATCATATGTTTGCACGTATAGGAGGATTAGGAGGAACTTGACGGAGGAACAAGGGGGAGAAGAAGGGCGGAAATGGTGGGGGAAAGGGAGAGAAGCAAACCATGAGACACTCTTGAATGCTGACAAAAACTGAGGACTGATGGATGTGGGGGGGGAGGGGATGGGCATGGAGGAGGACACTTGTGGGGATGAGCACTGAGTGTTATGTGGAAACTAATTTGACAATAAACTATTTATAAAAAAAAAAACACCAATCAAATTAGAAAGTGGGCAAAAGACTTGAACTGAAATTTTAACAAGAGAATATATAAATAAAAAAAGGCACATACAAACATGTTCAACATTATTAGCAACCAGATAAATTCAAATTAAAACCATAGTAGGATATCAGTACACAACTACTAGAATAGCCAAATAAAAAATAGTGATAATACTAAAAGTTGATAAGGATGTTGAAAACCAGATCCTCCCCCTACGTCAGTGGTGGGAGTAGGAGCATTACTCTGGAAAAACAGTCAGGTATTTCCTTTTAAAATTAAAAATAGATTTACCGTATGACCCAGAAATTGTACTCTTATATATACCCACCAAATTAATGAAAAGTTATTTTATGCAGAGCCTTGTAGACGAGTATTCTTAGCAGCTTTATTATACTAACCCCAAACTAGAAACTACCCAAATGTACTTCAGTGGGTGAAGAGAAGAAAAGCTAATACCAAAAGGACATATAATCAATCCATTATCCCATTCATATAATACTTGTGAAATAACATAGTTACAGAGATGGAAAATAAATTATCAACTGCTGAGGATTAGGATGGGGAACAGGAGTTAGTGTGGCTATAAAAATACAGATTGGAGGAGTCTTGTGGCGATGGTACAATTAAGTATCTTCATCGTGGTAGTGGTTACTTAAAGCTATGCATGTGATAGAATTGCATAGAGCTATAATCCCTCTCCTGCCCCCAACAAATGAGTGCATATGTAACTGGTGAAGTCTGAATAAGCTCTATCAGTTGTGCCAATGATGATGCAGAATTACAAATTAAATATTAGCCATTCATATCAAGCAATGTGTCAAAAGACAATGTATTATAAAGATAAGAAGATAATTAGTTATCGACTAAATACTTAGACTCTTTATTTTCTAGTAACAAAACTCTAATTTTAATCTAGTCCTCTTGAGCACCTGGGTGGCTCAGTTGGTTAAGTGTTTGACTTTGGCTCAGGTCACAATCTCACCTTTAGTGATTTTGAGCCCTGCATAGGGATCTATGCTGACAATTCAGAGCCTAGATCCTGCTTCAGATTCTGTGTCTCCCTCTCTCTCTAGCCCTCATCCACTCATTCTCTCTGTCTCTGTCAAAAATAAACATTTTTAAAAAAAGCATATTCCTCTCAGTTTTTTGGAGGTTGGATAGCTAATACAATTCAAGAAGAAATTGTGGTTCAGGACTTCTGAGAAATAACTGTTACCCTACTTCTCTTTTTCTCTGTTTTTTTTTTTTTTTCTTGCATCTAATGAGGACAAGTTGCCCACATCTCTAGTGGTAATCTTGGGTCTATGAGGAAAAACCAAGAGAAGACAGCTCCTTTATATCCTTAACTTGCTCAAACAATGCCAGCAACTACTTTCCTCTAGATTTGATTATTTCAGAAACATGGTCCTCAATGTGTTTACTTTACCATAGTCAGGTCTCTCTTACTAGCAGCTGAATGCAATTCCTAGCTGATACAATAATTAAGGACCCATGTATTGTAAAAATGGATCAACATGAGAAATTCCTTCAAAGGAATTCTCTTTGTTTAGAGACAAAAGGAGAAAATCATATATTTTAATGGCTGCTGATTAAGAATCTTATAAAATCTAACATAATATACAATCATGATACCAATTCTTAAAAAATGACAAGTAGAAAGATGCTTTCTTAATCTATTAAAAGCTATCTGATAAAAACCTATGCAAACATATTTAATGATGAAATATTAGAAATATGCTCAGTAATGTCAGAAGAACAGAATACTACTACTATTACTGATCATTATGTGAAAAAGTTAAGCTAAAATAATAAAAGAAAAAAGGGTTCAAATATTGGAAAGTTGGTGGCCTTCCTAGAATATTTAGGAGAAGCAACTAAAAACAGTAAAACTAACAAAAGAACTTAGCAAATTGATTGGATAAAATTCCCTACACAAAAGTCATTTTTTCTTATTTTTAATGAGAATTAAAAGGAAAATAGAGACTAAGGAACTGTTTATAATAGTATCCAAAATATAAAATACCTGGTTAAAAAAACATGAAAAAGGCAAGATGTTTTTGAAGAAAATAATATAACTTTATTCAATTATATAAATAGATCTAAACAAACAGAAAACCATGCTATGTTCATAAGTTCAATATTCTATGTTAGGAAAATACCAGCCTCCCCTACTAACTAGTCTAATTGGAGAAATGTATATAAAAACAAAAATGAGATTATTTTCTGCAAAATATTTTTTTAAATCTTGCAATAAAAAGTGTCAGTAAAAATGTGGAAAACAGCTCCCTTTCTATGCTATTTTTAGGGTATGAATACATTGATTTACTCACTTAGGCAGAAATTTGAAAGTACAATTAAAACTAAATTTTCTGAGCCTGTGACCTTGCAATTCTATTTCTAGATATCTGTGCCTGAGGGTAAAAGAATGTTCACTGCAGCTTTATTTGAATTATCAAGACATTGAAAACAAACTTAACATCTTTGCTGAAGAAGTTTAAATCAAACAAGGAACATACATTTTGTGAAATACTACCTATGAATTGAAATAAATAATTCACAGGTATCAACACAGATTACTCTAAAAGGTACATACTGTACAGTTCACAGCATATGATACAACTAAAATAAAAACAAACACATTAAGCAATTGGAAACCCACATATATATACTAACTAAATCAAAAAAAAAAGAAATTAGAAATGTGCACTGAAGACATACTATTGATTACTTCAGGGAAATGCAAGGATACTGGAATCGAGAATAAAGATCAAAGGGGATTTTAAATTTAGGTCTAATTTTTTTGAAAATGTAAACAGGAATTGGAATTATGCATTAGTTGTGCAATTAAAATTGAAGTTAAGGGACACCTGGGTGGCTCAGTCGGTTAAGTGTCCGGCTTTGGTCAGGTCAGGATCTCATGGTCTGTGGGTTTAAGCCCCACATCAGGCTCTGTGCTGACAGCTCAGAGCCTGGAGCCTGGTTCAGATTCTGTGTCTCCATCTCTCTCTCTCTGCTCCTCCCCCATTCATTCTCTGTCTCTCTTGTCCCTCAAAAATAAATAAAAGTTGAAAACTTTGTTTAATAAAAAAATTTAAAAATTGAAGTTAAAGGGTCTGGTGAATATTTATGTAAGTGGATTTTGATGGTACTCAATTAAAGGGTAGAATAACATTTTGGATCGTGCTGAATTAATACTGGTATACTTGTCAGAGATTTGCATTTGACACGAGGTGGAGGACACCAAGAGGCATAAATCCCCAATTAATGTAGTAAGCACTATGACAGTATTGGGAATAGAAAAGAGGAAGTTGCTGGTTTTCTCTTAGAAAATATGAGGGGGTAAATTTGAGGTCTCAATTTGAAGGGAAAACAATTTTCAATGAAGAGGGCCAGAGTGAGGGGAGTAATTCCAGGCAAGGGGATTAGCGTGTATGGAGGATGTGAGTCCTGAGAGGGTCTTCTGACATTTTGAAAAACAGTATGATTGAAGGCTTAAGCTTATATGTAGAGGAAAAGGCCATAGCACGGTAAGGAGAACAGAGACTAGGGAATAAAAATTGGTGCCAGACTGTGGGGTGTTTCTGTGGCAGAAATACCTATGTTATTTTTCTCATCTCCAAGCTTTTCCCAACATTTTTTTTACTGATTCTACCTATTCCAAATTTCAAGTTCAGATCCCATGATGCTTTCCTCATCTACCTCAATCCATTCTGAACTTTCCTTTTCAAAATGTTTTTAGTGCATATAGTCTGTATCCATAATTTTGATACTTAAGCACCTTCATTCTGGCAAGTTCTTATATTGTTTCAGGTGTCTTGATTATCAAAAAAAATTAAATTGAGTTATATAATTTTCTTGTATCCCGAAAAAACTAAAATGGGTGATGGGAACATACTGGGTTCCTCTATTTTCTAAGTTGAATTGAGAGGAGATGAAGCAGCACTTTCTAGGCACTTCAACAAAATTAACCATTATTGGGGCCACCTGGGAGGCTCAGTTAAGTGTGTGACTTCAGCTCATGTCATGATTTCATGGTTTGAGAGTTCAAATCCTGTGCTTGGCTCTGTGCTGACAGCTGAGAGCCTGGAACCTGCTTTGGATTCTGTGTCTCCCTCTCTCTCTACCCCTCCCTCCCTCCTCAAAGATAAATAAACCTTGAAAAAAATTAACCATTATTATAGGTAACAGTGTTACCTATACAAAGGGTAAGGGCACAAGGAGTAATTCATTTTAGCATCCATTCTGTTTATTACTTAGCTCTGGTTCCTGGGAAGGTTGTTTACCTTTTTTGTGACTTATTTTCATCATCTATAAAGTAGGGATGATAATGCATTTAACTTTGTTGGCTGTTTGCTATATGCTTGGAATATTGTTAAATTATTTAAAATCATGTAACAGGTACAACTTGACATCATGACACTTCCATAAAATACTTGTTACATTTCTTTAGTTTTCTTAATCAAATCAAATCTAGCTTAATTCCCACCTACCATGGTTTATAAAAAAAAACATTCTGAATAGTCTTCCACCCCTCAATTATGGGATTGGTATGAACTTTAGGTTCTCGCAGAGAAGTCCAGAGAAGTTAGACTTAGTCTGTGTGTGTATCATTTAATGTGCTTGTTATTCAGTTTTAAAGGCCCATTTAAAGGCACACGGCTTTGCAGTTTTTGCCATTTATTCCTTCCATTCCTCACATGGAATCGAGGAATAGTGCTTTTCTGTAAGCCAGTAGTTCTCAGTGCAGGTGAGAGGAATGCGGACCTCCAGGAGACATTTGGCAATGGTGACAGAGATTTTGGGTTGTCACAAATCGGAGGGGAGATGCTAAAGGCATCTAGTGGGTAGGAATTAGGGATGCTGTTAAATGTTTTACAATGGGCAGCTCCTGACGAGAAGTATCCTGCTCAATGTGTTAATAGGGCCAAAGTTGAGAGACTGCTCTCAGATACAACTGATCCTGTAGCCAGACCCATGGGAGTGTTTCGGTTTGCTGAGAGCCAAGGAATATGACCAGAGCTCAACTGATCCCAGAATCTGCTAAGCCTCCACCTACTTCAATAGGGCTCCAACTACCTCTTTCTGCTCCCTCAGAATGCACTGGCTTCCCCTCCTCCTCCCTACTCTGCTAAAATTGCGGGTACCTTTCAAACAAATACCAGTTTTGTTCTTGCAAACAAAGATGGGTTGGAGATTTTCTTAAAGATGGATCTTGAAACTCAAAGAAGGTAGTTATTTCTGGAGTAAGGAAGTCCAGAAAACAGAAGAATGGCTGTTCATCCTACCTCAGGAAAAATAGATTGGAGTTAAAATCTCATTAAGTGATCCTATCACATTTTCCAAATGGAAACCTGAGACCTGAGAGCAGTGAGGCTATCCTTGTTTGTAACCACTAAGTTATTGAAGACCTGTAGCCAGAAAGGAGAGCTAAGTATAGCAGTTCACTGCTATCTCTGATAAGAAAAGACCATGTCTAACTATGAAGTTGATAGATGGCCTGAAGTCACTTTCAAGATCATTTCATCCAGGTAAACTTTGTTTTAAAATTTTTTTAATGTTTTATTTATTTCTAGGAGAGAGAGAGACAGCGTGAGCAGGGGAGGGTCAGAGAGAGAGGGAGTCACAGACTGAAACGGGCTCTAGGCTCTGAGCTGGCAGTCAGCACAGAGCCCGACACGGGGCTTGAACCCACGAACCGCAAGATCACGACCTAAGCGAAAGTCGGACGCTTAACCGACTAAGCCACCCAGGCGCCCCTCATCCAGGTAAACTTAAAACAGATGAAAAATAATACATGTTCCCCTATAGCACATGTTTTAAAGTATTTTAGTGAAATATAAAAAATGTATATTAGTGAGATATAATATACACACTCAAAAGCACACATATCACACGTGTACCGTTTGATGAATTATTACAAATTGAACCTATCTATGTAACCAGTAAGCAGATCAAGAAACAGTATATCACCAGAGCCCCATAAGCCGTCTTGAGCTCCCTTCCAGTTATAAGCCTCCTCCTTCACCCAATCTAATATAGGTTTTCATATTTAGATTATCTGCAGGTGCCTTTCAGGAGTCCATTACAGTACCAACAATATCAAATTCTATTTTCTTTTTTTTTTTGTCTCTCTATTTTTCCCCCTCCCTCCGCCTCACCTCCTTTTTCTCTCCCTCTCCCTACTCAATCCCTTACTTCCTTTATTCATGAAAGTAAGTTCTCTACGTTTTCTTCAATTACCTTTAATAAATTTGGATAAATCTAAAGAAGAATAGATATGAAATAGAGAACTATTATGGCAGAGGGAAAATACTGCAAAGTTATGCCACAATCACAGTAATGCTAGTTGCTCATCTAACTCTATTACTACTAAGTACCTAGGTCCTGTGGAAGTTGGCATCGCAATTATGAATTTTAGAATAAAATGTTATATTACTGGAAGAAACCATGTAGATTTCCAAAAACAGTAAACGGAGAAATGGCAGGCAGTATTAAAAAACGGGTGCCTGGGTAGTTGAGTCAGTTAAGTGTCTGACTTCGGCTCAGGTCATGATCTCGCAGTTTGTGAGTTTGAGCCCCCTGTCTGGCTTTGTGCTGACAGCTTAGAGCCTGGAGCCTGATTTAAGTTCTGTGTCTTCCTCTTTCCCTGCCCCTCCCTGCCTTTCACTCTGTCTCTCTCTTTCAAAAATAAACATAAGTAAATAGATAAATAATAATAAAAACCAAAAAAAACTGTCCCTTCTGGATTCTTCTTTCTTCTAGGCTGCTTTGGGGTGGCTAAAATCAATAGAAATTAAATAAATAACTTATCACTTCCAAATTAAAAAGTCAATAACTTATTACTTCCTAATATTCCATAGACCAATTTTCCCCTCATCTAGCAAAGCTTGGTAAATTTTAAACAATTAGGGAATTGGCATAGTATTTGAATTATAGATCATAAGACCCTCTTTTTTAGCTGCGAGGCTGAGGAATGGCAGCAATAGGAGTTACACTTGTTTTATAAATTAATTATATTGCAACAGGGCTTTATGCTAGGCAGCTGATCTGTTTCTCAGGATGATTTTGATGAGTGGGATAGCCAAATCTGAGGAATAATCAACCATAAGAAACTGGAATTTTTTCTTGTTTGTTAAAAAATGCAATCTTACTTCTAAGAACATTCAGTTCTTCAAACTAAGTGAAAAGCTCTGCCAAACAGAGGCCTTGCTGACTCTTAAGGACTAGAATAAGGGCACCTCTAACTGTAATTACCACATTAATTGCTTTAGTACAAATGGTGAATACTACAGTATTTGAAAACAATTGCAAACAGATTAAACATTCCTAGGATCTTCTTTACCTGTGAATGTGCTAATAAGCACATTCATAAACAACAAAAAACCCGAGTTTTAGTAAAATTATCATACATTTGGCTGAGTGAAGCTTCTACTAAGTGAAAGAGTCCTATAAAATCTGGGGAAATGACCACATTTTCTAAGTGCCTGGCCATACCAACACATCAGCTGTTTTTCAGTTGATTTAGCTTCTAAGTCCATCTTAATGTTGCATAATCTAATTAATGAACCATGCTGTGATTGAATGGACCATTAAGACAGCCCCAAACGGTCCGAATTTGGAACTTAGGTCTTTCTCATTGGAATGTGAGGAAAAGTTAGTTGTCTTATTTTTTTCTACAACACTTTAAAGTATCTGTACTTTTGGAGCACTGTTCTATCAAATATATTTAGGAAATAGAAATTATTCTACTTTAAAATTATTTACCAATCTTCATTGAATATTATATTCTAGTATTTATTTGTTCTGACTGGAATTTTGATTAACCACTCAATTGATGGCTTAATATAGGATACAATTCAGCAGATATTCCTGATATTTGTAGAACAATACTTTATTTTCATGATTCGTAGGTACTTCATTACATCACCTCTTATTTTTTAAAATAATAGGGACTTTAGAGTCCCCTGGGTGGCTCAGTCAGTTAAGCATCTGATGCTTAATCTCGGCTCAGGTCATGATCTCATTGTGAGATTGAGCCCTGTGAGAATTTCACATCCATCGGTGTGGAGCCTGCTTGGCATTCTCTCTCTCCCTCTCTCTCTGCCTGTCTCCTATTCACACATGCTCTCTCTCAAAATAAGTAAATGAAAAAATAGGAACTTTATACTAAAAAATCTATAATTTCTTAAAACAATTTCAGTTCTCAGCTTGTAATACATGAATATTACAAAGACAAGTATCAATACATTATATTTAAGGTAATACAATTCAAACTCAGGTTTTCACAAAGATAAATCATAGCCTCTAACAAGATTTTTCTGGGGCAAAAATTGAGATTCTGGATATGGAAGTATTTTGAGAGTGCTCAAAATCAATGCTAATGCTCTGTATTCGTCCTGTGGCTTTGGCTGTGCTCCCAGTCCAGACTGCAATTTAACAAGCACAGTATTATCTGTCTTTACCACCTCACAGCTGGAATTAATCTTCTCAGTTAACTAGCCAGTGACATAGGAAGACCCTGAACAAAATGAGACAAATTTACAAATGCTGGGTTTGGAAAGGGACTTCAGGAAAGTTCCTGAGACTGTGGCCTGACCTGAGTGGGGAAAGGATGAAGAGACCCCAGGATTTGGGTCTCTGAGCAGTGAGAGATAGTACTCGTAACATTTCAGCTTAATGTATTTTATAGTTTCATCTAAAGATGTTCCAGAGCAGATGGCTTCCCCGTGGTGCACTGTATGATTGCACTGAGCAGGACCTAACAAGATATCTCATCTAGTAATTATTCATAGAATGGGTTCTCTAAAAGTACTTGATTGAGGAATGAAGAAAATAGAAGACAATAAAGAGAAAAAAAATAAAGGAAAGAAAAAAACCTCACAAATTTTGAGGTTTTTGTTAGTAACATATTTTGAAAAATGTCTCATTTTGTCCCTTCCTTTCTTTTTGGATCCTGGAAAAAAACTGATTTACATGAATGGCATGCTATCTAAGCCAAATGCTTCAGACTGAGTTTAGTACCCATTCTAATTATTTATTCTGTCCATTTTTCAAGTAGTATTATGTTAACTTAGATTTGTAATGCTGTGTGTGTGTGTGTGTGTGTGAATTCTAAGTATCCAATTCCCACTTCCATTCTATTAATAAATGTGACTATCACTTGCATTAAATACTAATAACTCTCCTTGCTAGAAAGTATACTATAGCTTACATTCAAAGAGAATAACTGAAGCAGTTTTGTTTTATTTCCCTTTTCAAAGTAGTATTTTTCTTTTCATGGCATTTGTATACAAAAAATAGAAGCTCTTTCTGTTTTATTTGAATAATAGTCTTCTCACTTTGTGCTTCATGAATACTTTTCTCATAATCCTTATTAAATAGATTTCCATATTAAAATTTGGTTTAGCTATTTTGTTTACATCCCCTTTTAATTTTAAGACTTCTTTCTTGAAAGTGCATTTAGCTCAGGAATGTTAATGAAAGTCTGCATTACAGGCATTTGCAGAAGCATCTGTAAATCATGAGATATGATGAGAATGTTTCACAAATACATATCCATGATTAATTTAATGACATAGCAAGGTAAACCAAATCAGATACCTATGTATGATGGATAATTAACACTGTTGATCTATGAAAAATGCAAGTTTAACAAAAATAATTTCTAGCCAGGATTTACAGTGAGTAAATTAATATGCTGTAATTACTTTTGTTCAGCTTTTTTTTTTCTCTGCCTGCCCATATAAAGAGGAATGGATAAGGAAACTACCCCCAGAATGTAAATCTATCCACTGATTTGAAACCCTTTCTATCTCTTAGAATTGGCTGTCATCAAACAACACAATCCTGACATAGCTGGAAGACAGTATAACAGGATCCTTCACAGTAGCATCCTGTTGGATTTGCTGTTGCTGAAATCAAGCAGAGGGTGGCACTCTCCTCCACCAAACTCTCTCAATATGATCAATCAGGCTTATTCCAGAGGGCTCTTTGTGAGCAGCAGGAAGAGAGAGGAAAAAGATTACATGATGGGCCATTCAGGGTTTCACTTCAGTTACAATAAAACGGACTTGTTATTTTCGCCTTCATTCTGAACTGGGGTCGTTGCAAAATTCTCACCTAAGTAATTCAGAGCCTTTTTGGTTGTGGTTCTTCAATTGGACAGTTCTGTGTGGTTACCTGTGTTATTTTCCTCCCTCTTCTTCTTTTATAAATGAGCAAATCACATCTCTTCTTTTTTTTTGACTTTTTAAGTTTTTATTTTAATTCCAGTTAACATATAGCATTTTATTAGTTTCAGGTGTACAATATAGTGATTCAACAATTCCACACATCCCCCAGTGCTCATCACCACAAGTGCACTCCTTAATCCCCATCACCTATTTAACCCATCTCTCCCTGCCTCCCTCCCATCTGGTAACCATCAGTTTGTTCTCTACAACTGAGAGTCTGTTTCTTGATTTGTCTCTCTCTCTCTCTCTTTTTTCCCCTCTGCTCATTTGTTTTGTTTAAATTCCACATATAAGTGAAACCACATGGTATTTGTCTTTCTCTAACGTTATTTCATTCAGCATCAGACTCTCTAGCTACATCCATGTCACTGCAAACTGCAAGATTTCATTATTTTTAATGTTTTTTATGGCTGAATAATATTCCATTTTATATATCACATTTTTATCCATTTATCAACCAATGTATACTTGGGCTGCTTCCATATCTTGGCTATTATAGATAGTGCTGCTATAAACATAGGGTTGAATGTATCCCTTTGAATTAGTGTTTTTGTATTCTTTTGGGTAAATGCCCAGTAGTGTGATTGCTTGACCATAAAGTAGTAAGTAGTTCTATTTTTAACTTAAAAAGAAAACTTTTAATGTTTACTTAGTTTTGAGACAGAGAGAGACAGAGTGTGAGTTGGGAAGGGGCAGAGAGAGAGAGAGAGAGAGAATCCGAATCGGGCACCAGGCTCCTAGCTATTGCTATCAGCACAGAGCCCTACACGGGGCTCAAACTCACAAACCGTGAGATCATGACCTGAGCCAAAGTCAGACACTTGACTGACTGAATCACCCAGGGGCCCGTATTTTTAACTTTTTGAACCTTGATACGGTTTTCCAGAGCAAGTGCACGAGTTTCCACTCCCACCCTCAGTGCCTAGCGTTCCTTTATTTCCACATCCTTGCCAGTACCTGTTGTTTCTTGTGTTGTTGATTTTAGCCATTTTGACAAGTATAAAGGTGATATCTCATTGTAGTTTTGATTTGCATTTCCCTGATGGTTAAGTGATGATGAATGTCTTTTCATTTCATCTGTTTTCATCATCTGTTGGCCATCTGTATGTCTTCTTTGGAGAAATGTAGGTTCATGTCTTCTGCCCATTTATATTAGATTATTTTTGAGGTGGTGAGTTTTATAAGTTTATAAAGTTCTTTACATATTTTGGATACAAACTCTTTGACAGATATGTCATTTACAACTATCTTTTCCCATTCTGCCTTTTAGTTTTGATTGTTTCCTTTGCTGTGCAGAAGCTTATTATTTTGATATAGTCCCAATAATTTATCTGCAAATCACATCTTTTTTATTTAAAAAATGTTTAATGTTTGTTTATTTATTTTGAGAGAGAGAGAGAGAATGAGAGAGAAGGGGAGAGGAGGAGGAGACAGAAAAAAATCCCAAGCACTGCCAGTGCAGAGCCTAACTTGGGGCTAGAACTCACAAAATTTGAGATCATGACCTGAGCTAAAATCAAGAGTCTGATGCTTAGCTGACTGAGCCATCCAGGTGCCCCTGAATTAAGACTCTTGGGATTCAGAGATAAACCTGGATTATGTAGCTAGGCCAATTGTGATTATAACGTTCCCTATAAGAATCATGCAGTAGTGAGAGCTAGAGGAGAAGACAGGTGATGATGCAAACAGAGACATGCACTTTGAAGATGGGGGAAAGAACCACAAGACAAGGAATACAGCCAGTTACTAGAAGCTGAAAAAGGCAAGGAAATTGATTCTGGCCTCAGAGCTTCCAGAAAGACCCAGCTCTGCCAACACCTTGCCCAGTGAAATTAATTTCAGACTTATGACCTCCAGAACTGTAAGAATATAAATTTGTGTCATTTTAAACTACTAAGTTTGTGAAAATTTGTTATGGTAGCAATACCAATCTAATACAGGTTTCAAGGAGAAAAAAAATCACATACATTAAGAATCTGGTATTAATGTGCAAACTGTAAGAGAAAGAAATGAAAACTATTAGAGACTAAACATTGAACACTGAGTGAAAAATTTTCCTGCCAAGCAAGGAATTCGATCCAACAGAGTCTAGGTAGGCTGTTGGCATGAAGCGGAGCATAGGAGAAAGCAGTAGGATCTTAAAGGCAAAACACCATGAGCCATATTTGCCCCATATTAAGAATGGGAGATTCTCTGAGTGATGCAGATTGGGGGCAGGACCACATTTGCCAGCTGTGTAAACACTGAGCTGGTGGGCGAGAGACCTGTCTGGGGATGACAGCCTCCAGACACCTCGTGAGGTAGTAGGTCAGAGTTTAGGAAGCCAATGGTAAGAAAGAGGAGAGCCACACATAAAGTGTTAGTAACATTATTAGAAGGGAAGGGGAGAAAAAGAAGGAGGGAAGTAGAAATAGGCATCCTGACAAAATATGAGCTAACACTTATGAAATACTATCTGCTAGGAATTTCTTAAGTGCTCTGCATGTATTAAATAACTTATTACGCACAACCATATTAGAGGGATATGGTAATTACCACATTTTACAGATAAGGAGCCTGGGGTTCTGGGAATTTACATAACTTGGTAAAGGTCATGGAGGCTCTGGCCAAACTAGATTCAAACCCAGGTCTGCCTGACTCCAAAACTGAGCTCTTCCCTTGTCATCCATTGAAAGAACTTGCTTTGACTTTGAGTATTATTGGAGCTCGTTCTATCCCTATGATTTGTTTACTGTGTGACAGTTACCACTGGTGCCATTAAACACCCTATAGTCACACTTCTGTGGGACTTTTAAGAAATACAAACAATTCTGTTAAAAGATAAACTGAGGCATATTAAAATATTAAGTGTATTTTTGCAAAAATCGGGTTTGGAACCAGAAGTGTTCAGGAGCACTCCACTGAGAGGAGTCAAGGGAAAAATTTTTGGGGGGAAGGGGGTAGATGGGCATGGAGGAGGGCACTTGTGGGATGAGCACTGGGTGTTATATGGAAACCAACTTGACAATAAACTATTAAAAAAAAGAAAGAAAAGAGGTGGAAGCAAAGCAAGGAAATCGTTTGCTACAACTTAAGTGGTCACTTTGTTTGGGGAAGCCAATTTGGCTGTTTATTATGGGTTGTCCTTAGGTTTTGATTTCTTAACCTTGATGCATTAGAGTCTCAGGTTTTGGTTTCCTTATGTAGGCTACTAAGGCACTTCAATCTAAAGTCTCCTTGTTTAATTAATTTGACATCTTATATCACAGTAATACTCAATTATAGTTCCTGTAGATTCACAAGGTTTCACACTTAACTAGATTTATATAAATTGCTACAGGTATGTAAGATCAATACAAACATATTGGGTCTTGCTTCTTTTCTACTATATTTGTAAAGTGAAATTCATGGAGCTATATTTATATTTGGTGCCAACACTCAAAGTTTTATATATATGTATATATAAATAAACATATACACATATATACATATATAGTGCAGAATTCATCATTACTTATTTTTTTGCTGTTGTAAAATCCAAATTTTATGTATTTGCTTAAAAAGTCATAGTTGTAATCTTTTAAATTTCTTTTATTTCTTTTTTTTTACTTTTTATTTTTTAGATATATTGAGCAGAGGAGGGGGTGGAGAGAGAAAAAGTCTTAAGCAGGCTCCATGCTCCAGATGGAACCCAACGAGGGGATTGATCCCAAGATCCAGGGATCATGACCTGAGCTGAAATCAAGAGTCTGATGCTCAATTGACTGAGTTACAGTTGTCCTGTAAGCATTTTAATTTCTAGTTAAGAGTGTGAGTGAGGGGCACCTGGGTGGCTCCGTCGGTTAAGCGCCAACTTTGGCTCAGGTCATGATCTTGTAGTTTGTGAGTCCGAGCCTTGTGCTGACAGCGCAGAGACTGGCGCCTGCTTCGGATTCTGTGTCTCCCTCTCTCTCTGCTCCTCTCCTACTCATGCTCTATCTCTCTTGCTCAAAAATTATAAACATTAAAAAAAAAGAGTGTGAGACGAAACTGATGTTTTGTTTGATAATAAAACATTCTTCAGACAAATGTTGATTACTTAAAGTACACACCAGGGGTGCCTGGGTGGCTCAGTTGGTTTAGTGTCTGACTCTTGATTTCAACTCAGGTCTTGATCTCACAGTTGGTGGGATGGAGCCCCATGTCAGGCTCTGTAGCCTGCTTGGGACTCTCTCCTCTCTGCCCCTCTTCTTTGCACATGCTCTCTTAAAATAAATAAATAAAACCTAAGGGGGGGAGGGAGGACAAACCAATACATGTAATTAGAAAATGACACTTTTTTTCTGTTTCCTCCTCCCTTCTGAAGGACAAAGGTGGTAAAATCAATATAGAGACCATAGGGTAAAAAGAGAAGAGAATGGGGTTCCAGTGACTCTTTCCAGTGACTCTAATGAGAGAGATGGTCTCATAGTATATACAACTTACAGTGAAGAACCTTCATGTGCTAAGATACTGGACTGTAGGTTGGAAAGATCAAAAGAGATATTTCAGGTCCTCTGCATCCTTCTCCCACCTCACAGATTGTATTTTGGTTTGGAAAATAAAGCAAAACTGGATTAAAATAATGTTTGTACATATTCTGGACTATCTGTTGGCCTAACTATGAAAGCTATATATTTTTTATTATCCACCATATCCTTTGCATTACTAAGCGTGTTTTTTGTGATTCTATGTGTAGATGCAGGACCAAATAGTTTACTATGTATGTGCAAAAAAGCATTGCTTTGATGATCAAGAAGGCTCCCACTTAAGAAAAAAATTTTAATGTTTTTATTTATTTATTTCTGAAAGAGAGAGAGAGAGACAGCGTGAGCAAGGGAGGATCAGAGAGAGAGGGAGACACAGAATCTGAAGCAGGCTCCAGGCTCTGAGCTGGCAGTCAGCACAGAGCCCGATGCGGGGCTCGAACCCACGAACCATGAGATCATGACCTGAGCTGAAGTCGGACGTTTAACCAACTGAGCCACCCAGGTGCCCCAAGAAGGCTTCCACTTTTAAGAAGAGCAGTTAAAACTGTTTTACTTAAAACCCCCAAGACTCATCTGAGGTTCCAAGATGTTTGTGACACAAATATCCCAGAAGAATGCTCACTTAGGTGAACATGTAAAGTCTTTCTATGGCTGGTAACTAGTAGGAGATAAGAAATAATTTAATAAAAATTTGAGCAATTCTGGAAACACATCCATGACTTCCTCTTTTCTTTTTAATTAAGCAAAATGGAGCTTATTAAACTTAATGCAGCAAGAACACCATCTTGACAGTCTTAGTGGTGTCTAAAAGGGAGAAAACTATGGAAGGGTATTTATAAGATTTTTAGGGCCATGACAAGGTAATAATATTTTAAAATCTAACTGTTTATATTGAGATAATTATAGGTTAACATATAAGAAATAATACAGAGATCCCATGTATCCTTTACCCCAATGGTAACATCTTGCAAAACTATGGTATAAAATCACAACCAGTATAGTGACAAGGATACAATTCACAAGTCTTATTCAGACACCTGCAGTTTTGTTTATATTCCTTTGTGCGCTTGTGTGTGTAGTTTTATCACATATGTAGGTTCAAAAATCCACCATCACAATCAAGATACAGAACAGCCACACCACCACAAGGATTCTTTCTGTTGCCTTTTTATCACCGCTTACTGCCTCCTTGCCACCACAGTGCCTTACTACCACTTCAAATGAGGTATGGAAACCTTACTTCCTTTCGGGTCCCTTTAGCTTCCCCACTTTTATTATTATTTTACTTTTTTTTATTGAAGCATAGTTGACACACAATGTTACATTAGTTTCAGGTGGACAACGTAGTAATTCAACAACTCTATTCGTTATGCTTGCTCACCACAAGAATAGCTTCCATCTATCACCACACAATGCTATTACTATATCATTGACCCTATTCCCTATGCTGCACCTTTTCTCTGTGTGACTTCTACATCCCATAACTGGAAGCCTGTACTTGCCTCTCCCCTGTATCCATTTTGCCCCTTTCCTACTCCCCTCCCCTCTGCGACCATCAGTTTGTACCTTCTCCATTTTTAAATATCATTGTCTTGACTATCAGCTGCTGTAATATTTGTTTCAGACATCAGGTATTTATAAAATGCATGAGAAGAACTGTCTGTGTCTATATTACTGCCCTGTCCATTGTTTTTTCTTCTATTTTTGTTCCTATTGCCCCAAAATTCCTTCTTTTATCATTTCCTTTCATTTTAAAGATTTTCCTTTTGCGATTCTTTAAGGATAGGTCTGCTTGTGACAAATTCTTTAGTCTTTCTTTGTCTGAGAATGAATTTTTTCCCCTTTACTCCCAAAGGGTAATTAAGCTGCCTATGGAATTTACACTTAACAGGTATGTCTCTTCCTTTTGGCCTTCACAGTTTCAGATGGGAAATCCACTGTCATTCGAATGGGTGTTCTGCAGTTAATGTGTCAATCTGATCTGGATACTTGCAATATTTTTCTCTGATATAGTGTTTCTGGTTTTTTTTTTAATGTTTATTTATTTTTGAGAGAGAGACAGAGCATGGCCAGGGGAAGGGCAGAGAGAGAGGAAGACACAGAATCCAAAGCAGGCTCCAGGCTCCAAGCTGTCAGCACAGAGCCCCGTGTGAACCTTGAACCCACTAACCAGGAGATTATACCTGAGCTGAAGCCTGATGCTTAACCAACTGAGCTACCCAGGTGCCCCACTGATGGAGTATCTCAAAGTTTCATTATGTGGTGTCATGTGGATTTCTTTTGGTTCGCTTATTTCGTTTTACTCCACTTTTTTTTGTTTGTTTTTTTTTTAAAGAAATATTTATTTTATTATTTTTTTGTATTTTTTTTTTTTACAAATAGTTTATTGTCAAATTGGTTTCCANACTCCACTTTTTGAAGGTGTAGGTCTATAGGCAAATATGGGAAGTTTTCAGCCATGATTACTTTTAAAGCTTCTTTTATTCTCACTCACCTTCTCCTCCCTTCTGGAACTCCAGTGATTCAAACACTAAAGTTTTTCTTTTGTCCCTCAGGTGCCTAAGGTTCTGTTGATTTTCTCTCTATTGTGCAGAAAGAGTAAATTCTATTGACCTACCTTCAAGTTCACTGACCCTACCCTGTCATTTTCACTCCACTATTAGCCCATCCAGCTAGTTTTTAATTTCTGTTGTATTTTTCAGTTCTATAATTTTCATTTTTAACATAATGCCTATTTTTTTGTTGAAGTTTTCAATTTTTTAAATTTGTTTCAAGATATTTTGTTTATTGAAACCTTTACATATTGGTGAGTCTAAAATCCTTCTCTGATAATCCCAACATCTGATTCATCTGAGCGTTGACATCAATTTGTTGTATTTTCTCATTCAAGTGGTGCTTTTCTTAGTTTTTGGTATGATGGCATGTAGTCACCTTGTTTATGTTTGGCATGCATGCCCTGGCTAATTTCTTGGGCTGTGGTCCCAAAGGAAGTTTAATTTTAGAGCCTTTGCAGTGCTACTTTGGTGTGCTTGATTTGTCTGGTATTGCAGAGGCTATCCTCGTCTTGATTAGTGCTATTTATGGGAGGGGAAGGAGTTTCCAGGCTAGGCTGGTTGGTGCCTTCTCCACCTGGGTGCTTCCTGGGTTGGGTGCTTTTTGTAGAGGGACTCCTCTGTACCTTCCGCCACCCCACTGTCCCAAAGTCTCTTGCTGGGTGGAGGATTCTCAGCCCAGTCAGGAAGGAAAGCCTTTCCTGGGCTTGGCATTTGCTATGGGGAGACTTGTCTGTCTGGGAGAGATGAGAGATGGAGAGCACTTCTGGGCCAGGTCCTCACTGTGGCAGGGTCCCCCTTTCCAGGGGTACGTGGCCACCTGGTTGTCTCTTGCTGGAGGAAGGACTCTCAGGAGAACAACTTGTACTTCCCTGTCTGCTATTGTCAGAGGGCTCTCCGTCTATCACTCTTAGCAGTGCTGTTGGGTCTGCCTGGTGTTGGTGTTGGTAACCTCTCTGGGCCACATTCTGTTGTAAGACTGAGGGTCCCAAATGTTAGAATTGAGATGTCTTATTTTGTTGAGTGGTGGAGGCGGTCCATACGGTGCTGTGCTGCGGCCTTGTTCCTTAAGTCTAGGGGTCCCTAGCCACTTTGTCTTTATCTTCACATCTTTCAGAGTTCTCTGTCGCTTGCCTCTTGAATAATTTTCAGAGTCTGTAGTTGTACTTGGCAGAGAGGAGCAGAGAGAAATAAGTCTATGCCATATCCAGTAATCTCTTTCTTAACCACTCCCTAAAGAACTATCACAACCAGCTCAGGAACTGCTGGGTTAGTCTATTATTTTATATGATGCTGCCAGATCTGAATGGGAGGGCAAGTGTGGGACTTAGTTTTTCCAGAACCTGACTTGAGCTCAGGGCTCAGTGGCAGAGGAGAAGCCAACAGGAAAAGTGTTGTCTTTTTTCATAAACATGTTTCCTAGCTCCACCTGAGGGCTTCCTCCAGCCGCAGAGTATGCTCTGTCCATTAACAGAGCAAGTCGGAAATGCATTTAATTGTATGCAAATTATACTTCCATATATCTGATTAAAAAAATAAATAAGCCCTAGATAAAATTGATGAAATGAATTACTTGTATTATATCAGAAAGATAACTTAAAATTAACATTTTAAAGATATGTCTTTAAAGCTTGTCTTTTAAAGAACTGTAGGTAACACTTTTGTCTGATTGAGAGGAATTTAATCTGAAAATAATCTACTACATAGGATATTTACAAAACTTCTAGGAAATTGTTCCTGCAAGAAGGTTACCAACTTGGACTAAAATGAAGTTAAAGCTTCTCATAAGCAAACAGGTGCAATTGTTCATAAGAAGGAAAGACAGCTCAGAGGGCTGACTTAAATGTACAGAGGCCAAAACTCCTCTCATATTTTTTTAAAGTTTGTTTATTTTGAGAGAGGGAGAGAGAGAAAGAGAGAGAGAGAAAGAGAGAGAGAGAGGGTTCTGCACTGTCAGTACAGAGCCTGATGGCGGAGCTCTAACCATGAGATCATGACCTCAGCCAAAATTAAGAGTCAGTTGCTTAACTGACTGAGCTATGCAGAAACCTTTCCTCTCATTTTGAAAGGAGACTCTATAGTGGCTACTCTGTTCCTATCTTACTATTGCATTTTGGATGTATGCAGGCAGATAGCTTTACTTTTTATTTCATAGGTCTCTGGATCAAGAGCCATATCTTGAGAGCTATATCTAGATTTGATGCAGATCATAAGATCCTGAACTACTACACTGATGCCATAGTGGACGAGACGAGACAGTGGGGATCCTGCATTGAGATGAACATGTTTTGCAAGTGAGAGGGATATGAAGTTTGTGGTTAGAGATCCAACTGTGACTGAATAAAAACTGGTCACACATTCCTATCCCCCATCATAAGTGGAATTTACTTTACCACTCAGTGAACCTGCTTCAGCCAATGGAATATTAAGAAACACGCCAAACAGAGGTTTGAAAGGCATTTGCCCTTTGTGGATGGGGTCTTCCATCCTCCAATTCCCAATGCATATTTTTAACTTCCTTTTGAGCTCTCACTGGTAATGTTTTATCCTAACAATCAGTTCAAGGCAGTTTACACTTTCTCATGTTCATTAAATTCTGTCTAGTTGTTCCCACTGTGATTTTCCTGTCACTCCCACATTTTTATCTATTTGTTATGGGAGCACTCCATTCCCAGGTACCAAAATCTTTATAAATTATTTGTAATAATTTAACATTTACCTCACAATTTAGCAGTTACAAAAATACACAAAATTCTAGACATGACTTAACTGTGTCCTCTGTTACATTGTCTTTAGCAACACTGGAATCAGAGCGTTGGCCAAAGGATGGCAGCTCTACTGAGAAGGATCCAATTCCAAGCCCATGTGGTCATTGGTAGGATTCAGGTCTGTGAGGGCTGCTGGACTGAGTGCTTCAAGTTCTATAGGCACTTGTCTGCAGGAATCCCTCAGTTCCTTTCCACATGGGCTTTGCCAACATGGCAGCTTGCTTCATCAAAGTTTGCTAGCTGAGAATGCAATAGGAGAGTCGACTAGCAATAAAGAAGTTGAAATGGTTTGTAATGAAATCATTACATCTTTGTGGTATTCTTGGTTAGAAGCAAGTGATTAGGTTTAGCCCACACTGAAAGTGAGGTGATTACACAAGGATGTGAAATCCAGGATGTGAGGTTCATTGAAGGTTCTCTTAGAAGTCTGCCTATCACAGAGAGTTAGGAAGACAGAAAGGTTGAAGTGTTTTTTGTTATGTTATTCCTTCTTGGCTTTGAAACACACTCCTGCATTAGCTGCATCTCTACTCATGGCCTGTCACTACCTCGTGGTTCTAATTCTTACTGGTCTCCAGGAACATTATTTCCTTTCTTTGTCCTTCAAACCAAGGAGTGAATGTTTTCCTATCATGGGTAGACTTTAGTTGCTTCAATCTTCCATTGTTTCCCTCGAATGTACCCTTCTTTTATACATGGTTCACTCATCAAAAACTATTCTAAATGCACCGGAGTTGAATTCTATTTTTTTCTGGAGTTCTCATGAAGACAATTTTTGACATGAAGAAGACTATTTTTATGGGATCAAATTTGCCAATTTTGATTTTTTTGTTTTATTGTCATACCTTTGAAAGACTTTCCCTTCTTTCAGATAAAGAGGATATAAAAAAACTGTTACCTTTCTTCCATATCTATCTCTAGAATGTGTATGGTTTTATTTACTGGGCATTTAAATCTTTAATCCACTAAAAATGCATAAGCAGTGAAATTGTTTCTCTGATGACTACCCACATGTTGCAACATTATTTATTGAATAATGTTTATTTTCCCAGTAAGAAATGTAACCCATATTACATAATAAATTCCCACATATATTTATTTCTATTGAAAATAAGTCCTGTGTTTTAACTTAGATCAGACCATATAGAAAAATGAAAATATTTTTCAGTTCAGTCTATGGAGGTGACATAATGCTAATTCCCCACATCCAAACAAGAGACTGTTTCAATTCTGAATACAGCTGAATAAAGTTCTATATTAAATGTTTACAAATTAAAAGTAGGACAGCGCATTTAAAAACAATGAGAATAAAACCAAATTTATTCTGCAAACAAAAATATGATTAAATATTAAATCTTTCTTCAGAATTTATGATTTCAATATTTCTTGATTATGTGTGAGATACTATAAAGCAATTTGTTATAATGTAGTAATTACTGTTAATAAAATAATGAAATTTTAATAAAAATCTATTAAATCTATAAAAACCATATTCAAAAAGTAAAAAAGAAACATTAACTAAATTCTAAAGATCAGAACATCCACTATGACTCACTATCACTTCTATAACTCAAAATTGTTTGGTGGTCCTAGCTAATGCAATTAGAGAAAATCTACATGAGAAGTGACCAAACTATCTTCAGTTGCAATGGTCTGTTTCCATAGTTAAAAAAAAAAATGAATAAAATTCCTAGAATTGATTAAAAAAATCAGTATCTTGTCTGGATATAAAGTAAGTGTATAAATTTAAAAAAAGTGTATATATTTTTCTCTATACAACAAATAAACACTCAGGAAAGCAAATGGCAAAAATAATTCATGCAGTGTTGGAACAAAAGTTACAAAATGCTTAGGATAACTTTAAGAGAATTGTGTATGACATATATAAAGTCATTCATAAAATACAATTGAAATGCATAAAACCAAACCTAAAAAGATAGATATGTAAATCTAATTAATTATGTTTAATGAAGTTTATTAATTTATTATTTCTGAGTGAGGGAAAGAGAGAGCTCACACAAGCTGGGGGGGGGTGCAAAGAGAGGGAGACACACAATCCATAGCAGCCCCCAGGCTCCAAGCTGACAGCACAAAGCTCAAGGTTAGGCTCAAACTCATGAGATCATGACCTGAACCAAAGTCGGGTGCTCAACTGACTGAGCCACCTGGGCACTCTCTAATTACTGTTTTAAACAGAACTCTTATAATTTTATGGGATTTGAATGGGTAAATGGATTTCAAATTTCATGTGGAGAACTAAAAATCTGGGAATTGCCAAGAAATAACGAAGAATATAGTGATGGTAGACTGTTTCAATGGGATTAAGCTTTGTTGTAAAGCCATTGTAGTGTAACAATTTTTACCCAAGACTAGCCATGAATAGATCTATGTATAAATAGAGATTTAATGTATGACAAAGATGACATTTTAATTCACTGGAAAAATAACATTTAGTCAGTAAACTGTAGTATCACAATTGGTCACCCATGTGAATATACGTCAATCAAAACCTCTATCACACATTATATTCAAACAAATATTCCAGAGGTGTGAAGGGTTCAGATATAATTCAATACAATAACTTTAGAAGTAAATTTAAGAAAACATTTGTAAAAATTTGGTTAGGGATGACATTCTTTAGCAAGACCTGAACCCCAGAAGCTGTATTTAAAAAGGACAGACTTATCAGAGATAAGAATTGTAAATTTAGGTATGAAAAGCTATCATAAAAAAGCCCAAAGACTAATAATGTACTAAGAAAAAAATGACATTTCATATTATGTGCCAACAGAAAAATATACCTAAGATAGGAAAATGTCCAAATGCTTGTTAGAAAAATAGAGGCTATAAATTAGCAATTCACAGACAAGAAAATATAATGGCCCAAATAAAAGAAAGCTGCTTAATCTCAAAAGATTTTAGGAAAATTTTAATAAAAGCAAAAATTAGATAATTTCATCCATCAGACTGGCTATGATTTAAAAGAAAAATGATCTAAGTGTTAAACAATAGGGAGATTGAAAAACTGTCCTAATATTTCTGATGGCAACATAAAAAGCATAGAGTATAAGAAGCAAGTTGTGGAGTAATATGTATGGTATGGAACATGAATCTTTCCAGTAACTAATGTCATAAAAGTTGATTGAATATTTTGAACCTAACCAACTACTTTGAGAATTGTTCCTATAAAAATAAAATGCAAACACACACACACACACACTGATGTACAGATAAACAAGGATATTTATTATAGCATTGTTTTTAGTAGCAAAGATTGTAAACAAACTGAATATCTAAATGTTTACTTTTCATTTTATTTGTTTACTGCTTATTTATTCTTGAGAGAGAGAGAGCAGGGGAGGGGCAGACAGAGACACAGAATCTGAAGCAGACTCCATGCTGTCAGCACAGAGCCTGACATGGGGTTTGAACTCACGAACCATGAGATCATGACCTGAGCCAAAGTCAGATGCTTAACCAGTTGAGCCTCCCACATGCCCCAATACCTAAATGTTTAATACAGCAGGTGGGGTGGATAAAATTGTGGTATCAGTACAGACTATTAGGCAGTTGTTTAAAAAGAGTGAAATATATTTATGTTCATTTACTTGAAGGAAGGTCCTTGCTGTAGCGTTAAGCATAGTGGTAGAGTAATACATAAGGTATGATTCTATTTTGCTAAAATTTCATGAAGGCAATAAGATACCAAAATGTTGCGCGTGCACGCGTGTGTGTGTGTGTGTGTGTAAAAAGTTGGTGAAAAAAACATACTAGGCCAACATTTACTATCGGAATGGAGATGTGATTTTAATTTTTTTTTTTCATTTCTTCTCTTTGCTCTAATTCTCTGGTGACAGAGATTTGCTTATGTTATTTAAAAAGTTAAAGTAACAGAAATATATTAAAATAAATTGAGCAAATGTTCATTAATATGTCTTGTGTTTTATGAATCACATGTTAAGCATTTGAATGATTCTAAAGGGGAATTTGTTTTTTGCAGGGTTTTATTTTTTTGTCCTTTTGGATTACATAAACATTAAGTACAGGTCGTTGTTAACGGCCAAAAGTGTGGTTGAAATAGTGAGAAATATTTGCAATCTTACAAGATAGGTAATGCTGCTGTCTAACTGATGTTTCATTCATGTTCCTCTATCCCTGCCGCTGGTACCTCTGTTACAAACATACCATGAAGTCCATTCTTGAAGGAACTCTGCCAGGATTCTGAAATTTGAATTTTCTGTCCGGTGTAGCTGGCAAGGCTGGGCTAACCACTAGGCCATTGTGAAGGGATCAAATCAGCATATACCCAGTTGAGGAGACAGACAGGGGGCACTCATAAACAGGTCTTCCCCTCCCCCCCCTTTAATTGGCTGTTTCTTAATCCTTAGCTGACTTTAGAATTTTCCCCTTTCCTTGTGTTTTTAAAACCGGTGCAGGATCTGATGCAGAACTTTCAAGTGTATAAATCCAGAACAATCATGACTTAGCTCCACATGCTTCCTTATCTTCAACCGTTTATGATAAATAGTTCCTTTTCTTCTGCTTAAATCATGTTAGTTTGGCTTCAGCTTTTTCCAGGCCTCAGATTTCCAATCTGCTTAACTCCTTCTCATTGCTACTGCTTTCTTCCCTTCTCCTCTGCTCGAATATAAATGACAAATATTCTTTTTGAATATGGGGTTTACATTTAAATTTATGTTTTTTTTAAAAGTGTATTTATTTTGAGAGAGAGAGAGTGCACATGAGCAGGGGAGTGGCAGAGAAAGATGGAGAGAGAGAATCCCAAGCCAGCTCCACAGTCAGCACAGTGCCATTATAATGCAGGGCTTGAACCCATGGACCATGAGATCATGACCTGAGCCAAAATCAAGAGTTGGATGTTCAACCATCTGAGCCACTCAGTACCCTTTTACTTGTTCTTTTTATTTTTATTTATTTGTATTTTTTATATTTTATTTTTAATTTGAAAAACTTTTTAAATGTTTATTTTTGAGAGACAGAGCAACAGAGCATGAATGGGGGAGGGGCAGAGAAAGAGGGTAGACACAGAATCTGAAGCAGGCTCCAGGCTCTGAGCTGTCAGTGCAGAGCCTGACACAGGGCTCAAACCATGAGATCATGACTGGAGCTGGAGTTGGAGGCCTAACCAACTGAGCCACCCAGATGCCTCATCCCTTTACTTGTTCTTACTATATATACATATAGTACTATTCTAGGTTGCTTTCTATGTAAATTTTAGAATTATCAATTTCCACAAAAAAAAGCAGATTTTGATTAGATTTAAATTGGCATTGTATTGAATTTCTGTTAACTTGGGGTGAACTGAAATCTTAAATATACTGAAACTTCCAATCCATGAACATGGAATATTTACTCATTACTCATTTCTTTAATATCTCTCAGAAATATTCTGTAGTTTACATTATGGATTTCTGAGATCTAGTAAATATTTGGTAGATTCCTTAGGATTTTCTACAGAAGAGGTCACGTTGTGAATAATTTTTATTTTTATCTTTATTATTTACCTTTTTCTTATCTATTTGCTCTGCCTATTTTCTCCAGTATAGTTTTGAACAGAAGTGGTAACAACTCTGTTCTCAGTCATGGGGAAAATATTCAATATTCACCTCAGGGTGTGATAATGCTATCTGTATATGATATTCATTTAAATTCTCTAAATGTCTTTGTCAGTTTGAGGAAATTTCCTTCTTCAACTTGTTTGCTGAAAAGTTTTCAAAAAAATGTGAACAGATTAAACTTCATTGAATTAGTTTTCAATAGCTATTGAGATGGTAAAAGATGGCATTTTATGTTGTTGTTAAATCAATGAATGTTCTTGATTTTCAGTTGCACTTACCTTGCATTCCTGAAATAAATCCTACCTGGTTATGACTTACAGAATTTGTATTTGTTGCTAGATTCAACTTGCTCATATTTTGTTTAATATTTTATATCTGATTATGAGATTTATTGGTATGTCATTTTATTTTACTTTTTTTGTTTATTTATTTATTTATTTTGAGAGAAAAAGAGAGAACAAACAGGGGAAGCACAGAGAGAGAGGAAGAGAGAGAATCTCACGAAGTCTCTGTACTGTTAGCACAGAAACCAACACAGGGCTCAATCTCATGAACTGTGAGATCATGTCCTGAGCCAAAAACAAGAGTTGGGCGGTAAACAGACTGAGCCACCCAGGTACCCTGTATTTGTCTGTTTTTCTTTGATAGGCTAGTGATGTCCTCATAAAAAGGAGTTGAAAAGTATTTCTGTTTCTCCTACTTTCTAAAAGTATTTGTGAAAATTGCTATTATTTCTCTTTTTAAATTCTTACAGAATTTACCAGTGAAATCATCTGGATCTCAGGCTTTCTTTTGGGCAGGTTTTTATTACCAAGTCAGCTTTAAAATACATTTAAAGCTATTCAGACTATCTGTTAACTTCTTTTAGTATGGCTTTCCCTCCTACTAATTTTCCCATTTGATCCATGTTGTTAGACATATTATCAAAAGTTGTTTATAAATTCCATTATTAACCTATCAACATATTTTTTTTCAATTTTGATACCATTGATTTGTATTTTCTCTTTTTTATTTTGATCAGAGTTGCTAGGGATTCATAAATTTCGGAACAAATTTAGGTTTTGTTAAATTTCTTGTGTGATTTATAGTAACTTCTGTTTCTTTATGGATAAAGAAATTGAGTCTTGCCTAAAGTCATGTAAATGTGAAGTAGTGAAATGAAGGTATAGATTCACACACAATTCTTTTTGACTCTATTAGATTTCCTACTTCTCAATTAGACTTTAGTTGCAAAAACTGCAGCTATGTATTTTTTATTTACAGCATAATTTTGCTAGATAGTCTTATTTTTGAATTCTTTTTAATGCTTATTTAGTTTTTGAGAGAGAGACAGAGCATCTAGGGGGGATGAGCAGAGAAAGAGGGAGACAGAATCTGAAACAGGCTCCAGGCTCTGAGCTGTCAGCATGGATGCAGGGCTCAAACTCACCAACTGTGAGATTATGATCTGAGCCTAAGCCAGATGCTTAACTGACTGAACCACCCAGGCAGCCAACAGATACTCTTATTTTTGAAATAGGTCTAGGATGACTTCATTTTAGTTTACAGAATTCACATCCTTAGCAACTCTCATTGTAGTTCATGACTCAGTATGAAAAAGCAAAATAAGAATAAGATAAAAATCACAACTCTGCACTAATATCATCTGTCATTTCTTAGAGCCCAAAATATAAAAAGCATTAATGATGCCTTGTTTATCCTACCTGCCTATGTGAAACAATTTAGAATTTCCATTCTCGTATGGAGATAGCTAGGGGAGAAAACGGTTCTTAGCCAAACCAGGGTATCAAGCTCAATTCAGGAGGTTTTAATCTAATGTCTGCCAGTCAATTCACATCTGCTAAATAAAAAAAAAAATTAAGGGGTGATCTCCTGGCATGTATGTTTTTATCTAATGAGTGTAATATGCTCCCAATTAGTTAAAGAATCTGTCCAATTAGTTAAAAACTAATTTTATTTTATTCTATGCCTGAGGTGAATTATGTTATATGTGCTATAAGCTATTATAATTTTTTAATAATATGTATTCCTTTAGAGTTTTTAAATAATATGCACTATTATATATATGAATGGGATGGGACCCAAGATTTAGAAGTGGTACAAAATTGACTAATCTAGCATAGGGGGTCTGATCCAGGACTATTCCAGAATACTGATTCCTATTCACCAAGAAGCTAGTAAACCAAATGGAAGACTCACAGCAATCTTAGAGTGGCCCAGATAGAACCTCAGAATGAACATACCTTTACCAAGTTCTCCAGGGGAAGACATCCTAGTACATAGTACAGTACACCTCTGAGACCACTGGGAGATGACTTTTTTATAAGACAGAGATTTTTAGATCACTATAGCAGATTTTCCTTCAGGCCACACTTTATCTGGCAAGCCTTTTGACACTATTACATTCCAAAAATCTCTAAGTTAGAGTTGTTGCTTACAACTTAGATAGCAAACATAGTATTTTAATAGTAGTGCCCCAGTTTGCATTATAATTAGTGATACTTCTACAGAATTCATCATAGGTAGATGAACATATCCATATTAAATTACTTGTAGAATACACCTAAATGTGTTGGAAGTGAATTTTTAAATGTTTAATAATAGTCATATGAATTTTATTTAGTTTTGATAATAAAGACAGACAAAATTGAGGATTAAAATATAAATGAGGACAGTGATTATATTATAATATTTATAGTTTAAAAAAATTTTAATGTTTATTTTTGAGAGAGAGAGAGAGAGCAAGTGTGAGTTTGAGTAGGCGAGGGGCAGAAAGAGAGGGAGGCACAGAATCGGAGACAGGCTCCAGGCTGTGAGCTGTCAGCACAGAGCCTGATGCTGGGCTCAAACTCAAACCATGAGATCATGACCTGAGCCTGAGTCAGACACTTAACTGACTGAGCCACCCAGGCACCCCAATACAATTTATAGGCTTAAATACATATACAACCAAAATAAAGGTTTTGATCTTTTCTTCCTAAAAATAGAATTACCAGATAAAATACACTGCTTAAATCTGAATTTCAGATAAACAACAAGCAACATTTTAGTATAAGTATTTCCCAAATATTGCACTGAACACACTTATATTAAAATGTATTCCTGGGGTGCCTGGGTGGCTCAGTCAGTTGAGCATCTGACTCTTGATTTCAGCTCAGGTCAGGATCTTGAGGTTACTGGGATCCAACTCCACATTGGGCTCAGTGCTGACAGCATGGAGCCTATTTGAGATTCTTTTCCTTCCTTTCTCTCCCTGCCCCTCCCTCTGTCTCTCTACCAAAATAAATAATTTTTTTAAAAAATGTATTCCTTATTTCTATGATATTTACATCTTAGTCAGCATCCTGTTTTCCCTCCTAAATATGGGAACTCTGTTGAAAGAGAAGAAGAAAATGTTTCATTTTCAAGAGTTACTTAGGATATTTCATAATGTTTGTTTTTAACTAAAGATTTTAGGTAATTGACTTAAACTCTAGTCTTTTCTTTAGTAACTTGTTAATATTTAAATACGGCACACTTGTGTTAATATGAAACTTCCTCCTTAAAAGAAGAAAAAAACCTTCACAACCAATCTTTTTTAAGCTCTAATTCATCAAGGTCACTTTCACCTACAAAAACATTTTCAAGTAATTAAACAGATGGGCAAAGGAAGTTAACCACATTCAAAGATTTCTCTTGACACATTTTATAGCTCCTGATAAGATTTTTCTGTGGTTCCTTTCTCCATATGAATTTGCGAAGCCATTGTCCAGAGGTCAAATGCCAGAATTCTCTGACATTTTGAGCCAGAGCAAGGTGTTTTCTTCTTTCTTCCCCTGAAAGTTTCTATTGGTACAAATATAAGCCCATATGAGATAGTTTGCAATCATCTGCAGAATGCAGACAAGAGCAGCAACCTAGAATAAAAATGCCTCCTTCTATCTCAATCATTAATTTTCCCCAGTGAAATCACTCAAAAATTAAATTATGCTCTACATGCTCCATCTCAGGTCATATTTTAGATTCCACATTTCCTATTCAATATATGAGTAGGATATTAAGAGAAAGCTAAACAAGTAATCTATAACCCAATATTTTCTATGCTAAATGTAGGAGCTTTTCCTTGTCACCCACAGTGTCTTTGTGATTTGGTTGTAAAAACAAATTTTTTTCCTGTTGATGCAGAGAACATAGCCTCTAGTTCTTTCTCATCCTTCTAATTAAGTACTATCTGAATAGACTGAGATCTTAATTGAAATCGAATTATATTATCAACTTTCAAAGTAAAATTAAAAAGCACAATTTAATCACTGTTGATTGCAAATTCAGTAACCATTCCAAAAATTGGGACTCTTTCTAAGACTAAAATATTTTGATGTTTTTGACATAATCAAAAATTGAAAATCATAAAGTTCAAAAACTGATTTATTCATGGGCTTGTATTGGTCATAATCTGATAAGTAAACATCTTAGAATTTAGTACTTCTGTTGACAGAAGCTAAAAGTGCTATGCAAGTGGCATTTCTCTTTCCCTAAGATGAAACTTTAAAATATTCTACATTGGAGGCTCTCAGTGTAGAACAATGGGCCCAGCATAAATTATGCTTAATAAAATTCTAAACATCACATTAGAGATCACCCTTCTATTTACCCCTCCTTCCTCCTTCCAGAATTACTCTTCATCTGGTCTTAGGTGCACGCTCCTCTTTCATTTATCACATGTATCCCCCTGCATTCTAATTTTTGGTATATTTCTCTATTTCCCACATCAAATCATAGCTCAAATAAGAAAGTGTCAGTGTCTTTCATCTATAGTGAAAGAAAAATACATGCCTTTGAACCAATCACAATGCTATTAACTAATTAATAAGAGTAGCTCAAGTGATAAGTTCAGTGGAGTAGGAAAAACAAAAAACAATTATAGTAAATGTTAAATCACAATGAAAAAAGATGATAGATATTTCATGTGTATATAAAAATAATTATGAAGTCATAATTTGGTAACTATAGAAATAAAATCTGAGGAATGACAATTCTGGTTTTAAGAAAGGACAGAAAAGTCTTAATTATTATTTCAAGAACTGAGAAAATTGAGGGGTGCCTGGGTGGCTCAGTCAGTTGAGCGTCTGACTTTGGCTCAGGTCATGATCTTGCAGTCCATGGGTTCAAACCCTGCATCAGGCTCTGTGCTGACAGCTCAGAGCCTGGAGCCTGTTTCAGATTCTGTGTCTCCCTCTCTCTCTGCCCCTCCCCAGCTCATGTTCTGTCTCTCTCTGTCTCAAAAATAGATAAATGTTAAAAAAAATTTTTTTAAAAAGAACTGAGAAAATGGAGAGAATACATATGTATATGTATTTATATGTATATGTTCACATATGTTAAACATATATTAAATGGAAACTATTTTTTTTATATATATGTATATATGTATACATGTATATATACTCTGTTTATATACAAATACCTGTATTTTCTGTGTACATATACACAGGAGAAAGGGTTTCTCATTAAACATATCTCTCCTTCCCCCTGGAATGTTTCTATTTCTATCTCTGTATCTAATGACTTCCTGACATCTTCACACATTTACCTATAAAATTCTACATAATTCTATTAAAAGATATATTTCAATGGTAATATTTTTGATAATAGAAAATTTGGGAAGTACGGTAAAAGAATTCACAGAATGAATATTGTTCTGACTAGTTGGAAGTGATAAGAAAGTAGGCAGAAAGACTCTGGTATTTGAAGTTCAAAAATATGTGATTCTTTTTAAGTGTATTGATTGTATAGTGGATCTCCGTCTTGCCTCCTGGATATGTACTGTGTGCTAATCTCAACTACAGAGTTAAAAAAAGTTAGGGCAAGAGGAAAGTTACTGTCTGGTCTTGTAGCTTTTCCTCATTTCATCTGATGATGTCTGGTAAGTTCTCTTACAACATTAACTCAAGAAATTGTTAGTTGATTACTATACTTGATTCAGGATCAGTTGGAATTGAGTCAAGTTCTGTATTTTGGAACAAGCTTTTTTGCTTCCTTGTTGATACTGAGTACTGAGCATTGGCAATGAGATGAAGCTCAGAGAATTCGGACCAGTGCAGTCCAGCTCACAAGCTATGTTACCAGGTGATCAAGAACACCTGGGGAAACAGTGTGACTAAGCGAGTCATGTAAACCCGAGGCATGACTGGCCAGGACGAAAGTATGCTAAAGCCAATTGTTCTCTTAGCTTAGATTTTTCCACCCACACTCAGCCTCACCTCTCATGATCACATATATCCTGTGGGTGGAATGCCTGGGAAACTGGAAGCTATGTCTGGGTATTGAACACTCCTGTTCTGCTCCTGCTGTGCACACTGTATCAATTCCTACCCTTTATCTTGTTGAAGTCAAGTGAACTTGATGCTCTGTGAGCTTATTATGCTTCATTAGTTTAATAATAGAAAAATTAAAATGATTGGCATATNTGTTGAAGTCAAGTGAACTTGATGCTGTGTGAAGCTTATTATGCTTCATTAGTTTAATAATAGAAAAATTAAAATGATTGGCATATAATGGCTATCTCTTAATGATTTTTAGCAATGCACTACAAGAAGCGATAAACTCAGACTAGAGGTAGCCTGTCTAAAAGCAGAAAGGTCAGAAAACACAGCCTTAAGAGTTTCCTGAACTAGTCAACTGAAGCCATAAATGGGGGGGCGGGGAGGGAAGAAAAAAAACACAACTTTTCTACTCCAGGCTGAAAGTGATACCAGCAGAGGCAGCAAAGTCTCAGGTGAGCAGGATATTGGGTTGGAGTCCTAAGAAGCAAAAAATAAGATTACTGGATTGCCTTCCCACTAAATCCTAGACTTTTAATGTGCATCTAGTCAATGACCATTAAGCAAAAGAAGCAGATGATAGATATAATGGTCTGCAGGGTAATAGGTAAGATTCTTTAGGTTTATGGACTATATTATACCACATCTATGTTTGCAGGTACTTGAAATTGACAAGGTACAAAGAAAATGGAAGTCTAGTAATATTTGAAGGAGAATGGATGACGGGATTGCCCAAAATCACCAGCCAAGGCCTAGCAACAGCCTGTGACTTTTAAGAGTTACAGGTCTTTCCTAAAGATAGTTAAGTTTTGGACAGGAGGAGCTTGAAGAACTTAGGTGTATCGTAAGTGTTTATATCTGGCAAGAGCTGGATTGGTACTTTTACATGAGCTCAAACTTGCTTAAAGATAGAAATTTGTAAATGTCAAACAGTAGATGGTTATGAAAATCCAGATAATGCATATATTTCAGTGAGAACCTGTAGTTTTTAAGGAAAGGTAGTGGCAGAACAGAAGACTGAAGAACATAAAATTTCAAGGGTCAAGCAGATGAGGTTATGAAGAAAAAAAGGCATGGAAAGGCTGAAACTATAAAAAGAAGTGAGAATACTGGATGAACAATGGCACAAAGGTATGTCCTCATTTGTGTAAAAAGTTGTTAAATTTCTTGAAGGCTTATTTATGAAAAGAAAGGAATTCAAGTGGAGGAATTGATCTAGAATAGGGAGAATATGTCATGCTCATATGTAAGAAGGAAGAAGAATAAAAGGAATGCAGATATACTTTTCTGGAAGAAGGATGGCAGAAATTTCATCCCCCCCTCCCCACTTAATTAGTAAGGAAGTTAAGGATTATGGGTTATTTTAGGTGAGCAGTGATGGTATGAGTGAGAAAAGGAGCTGAAAGGGACAAATAAAATAATTGTTGAGGGGTGTGGAGTACTCAGCTAACATGAAACACCATGACAGGAATCAGCAAAAAATCCAAATGTGATTTACTCCTAAGGAGATTTCTATTTCTTTACATTATTCCAAAAAACTTAAATCAAAATGTAGCTTTTCCATTATCTCATTTTCCTCTCCCTCTCCTTTTATTTAACATGGAACACTAATGCAGGATGACTTTATAGTTATAATATGAATAATACATATTATATTTCTAGTAAATTAATGTTTTATTATATGTAGAGCAATTCTTTTATTCCAAATGGATTTGCCTGTTGGTATATGCTTTGTCCTCTTAAATCAAAGTATTTCTGCCAGTGGGCATTGCTATGAACAAAACTGATTACTAAAAAGAAATGAAATTCTTTCTCCACACACACATACATACACATGCACACACACACACATGCACACACAATTTGCATATATCTTTGATGATTCTGAGATTTGACAAATAGAAACCAAAGTGTGCTGGGGGCAAAATTTACTCTACATTTTTAAATAGGCTGCCATTATTTATACTACTGTCATTTTGTGTTATAACTGAATTTGTCTACTGTACTTCATTAGTGGCTTAATAGTACAACGCTTTCCTGAACCTTTAGTGCTGTGATGATTCAGGGTTCTTGCAACATTACTGTTCTTACTATATTTAGGATTATAAATTTAGTATATGAGACTATTTATTTTTTCATAGCCCTCCTTCAATTAAAGTAATGTGCAGTAGGTGAAGAGTGGTTTGGGAGCAGGGAAATGATGTGGTTCGAGCTGTGCGTTAGGAACATTAATCTGTCAGGATTATGGAGTACAGAATGGCATCTACATGACTTGGCAACCAATAGGATGCTGAACAGAATAGGAAGGGAGGTGGTGAAGCCATGAGTCTGCAAATGTGTCTCCAATCCCTTCGGATTCTGACTTTTTTTGGAGTCTTCAAATGTGATTTCAAGGTCTTGAGTTGTAGGTACTATGAATATTAATTTGTATTATCACAAAAAGAAGGAGAAGAATAACAAAGAAGAATATCAGAGACTTGGGGAAGAGTCTTAATATGTTTTGAATATAATAAATTAAGGATTTGTGAAGATATTCAGAGTATTAGTTTACAACTGAGTTCAAGAGGGAAGCTGGGCACAGTGTAGGAAGAGAGATCCTTCACTGAAATTCATAAACTGGTATTTTTTTCAATAAGTATTAAGATGATATGCTGTCTGGATGGTTGTGGATAATGCAGTCAATAATCAATGAAATACCATAAAGGTGAGACAGAATCATTAGTATCAGAGTATGAAACCACATAGAAAATGTAATCAAAGAATCATTTTTTTTTTTTAATGTGTTAACTTCTCATATCAATTGCAGACCTTCCTCTCATGCTGGTTACTATTTATCCTTAAAAAGAGGCATTTTCAATATGTGGGAACTTTCTGTCAGTATCTACCAGGGTTAAGTTACTCTCTTGCTTCTACCCTATGCTCTTTCTAGTTCTTTTCTGGCTAAGCCCTTACTGCTCAGGGACCACCGTATCTCTACTCAGTGACCTACTCAGAATAGTGAGTTTTGTGTTTGGTAATGATTCTTCATGGTCTGTTACATACATTACAATAACCTCTCTTTCTAGATTTTCCCAGTATGTCCAACACCTACCAATTCCCTTGTGGAAGTACAGACCAGACTTCTGCCTATTCTGTGCTGCTCTGTTTTCTACTACCTTGATCCATAAATTTAATTGCTTCACTAGCTTTGAACAAATTTCCACTTAGCTCATTGAGACCACTACCACATTTGAGCTTCAGCTTTCTGAAGCGGGGGTCAGAGGGACCAATCTGTCAGGCAGATAACTGGACAAACGTGCAGCTCATCTCTTATTTTTTCCTTCTTTCATTGATTATGATTCTTCTTAGCCTATTTTCTAATTCTTAAAAAGTGAGATGCCTTATATATTTTGTCCAGTTTATATTTGTTTATGGTGGGAAGGAAATTTCTTTAGGAAATATGCCATTGTGGCTGAAAGTAACACTTCCTAAAGCTGTAAAATTTTAACAAATAAATGCCTCTAAAATACCCAAATTCATTTGTGCGTTGTGGTCACTGAGACCACCTGCAGATTCGGCGATTCACTAGGAGGACTCATCTTACAGTCATACAATGGCTATGATTTATCGACACTAAAGCAAAAGGATACAAAGCAGAATCACGGGGAAAAGGCATGTGGGGCAAACTCTCCAGAAACCAGCCACAGCTTCCATGAGTCCTCTCCTAGTGAAATTACAAAGGATCTCTTAATTTCTCCAGCAATGAGTGGTGATAACATGAGTGGAATGTCTATCAGGAGGCTCATTAGACACTCAATGCCCTCTGCCTGGCATGTATCAAAGATCCAGACTCCCAGGAGGAAAGGATGTGTTCAGCATAAACCACTCTACTGGCACAAATACTTTGGGCTAGTGCGCCTTTCTATTATTCAAGGAATAATGGAAACACTCCTGAACTGTTAGTTTTCAGATACCAGCCAAAGACCAACCTTGCAAGTAACTAAGTCTCAGGCTTACTATATCAACTCTTTTCCTGAACAATGTGTTATCTCTACTTTAAGACCTCAATGAAATATAGAAGTTAACATGATCTGCTTAGTTCATGAACAATGTCCCTCCATCTTGTTTTTCTGCCCTGAAAATTTATGTTTTTACAGAACAAAATAAATACTTATTTTTCAAGTAACAGTAAACTATACTGATATAAATGAATATAAATAGATGAATATACAGTTCATCCTCATCATTCTCAGATTCCATGTCTGCGAATTCATCTACTCACTAAAGTTTACTTGTGATCCCACAATTCATACTCCCACTTTCGTGGTCATTTGTGGACTTGTTCAAAGTGGTGATAAGTTTGAGTCCATCAACATGCACATTCATGGCTGAGGTCAGACAAGGCCAGCCTCTGCTTTCTTGTTTCAGTTCTCATGCAAAAATGACTAGAGGCCAAAGATAAGAGGGCACAGGGTAGGGAAGTGCCAAAGCTCTGGCTCAGAGTCAGCGGGACAGGGTGAGAGTCCCAGGTCTGACTCCCCTTAGTGAAGTGGCCTCAGGCAAGTCACTTAACCACATTTGAATCTTGTTTTCTTTTTTGTAAGATAAATAGAATCTACCAGAAAAAACGATTTTTAGGATTTAAAGGTTATAATCCATGTGAGATGCATATGCATACATTTCCCTTGGGAGCAATGGTTCAGTATTCCCGAATTCGTTGTTCCCATAACTTTATAGAACATAATTACTGTGAATAATGAGTTTCAGCTGTATGTATTTTTATCTCATTCCTACATTTGGTATTGGATTGTCTTCTTGTTGAAGTTCATGTTTTACAGGTTTTAGTGTGCATCTGAGGTAGCAATCTATATTAATATTTTCTATCATAAGGTGACTTAATTTGTTCTCCTTCTAGAATGATAATTAATAGGGTATCAAATTTTAGGTTTAGGTTGACAATTTGCATATATCATCCCATTTTCTCCTGGCATGAATGAGCTGATAAGAAAACCGCTGTAGGTATATTTATTGTTCCTTTGTAAGACATCAGTTCTTCAGATGGCTTTTAAGAGTATTCAACTTGGATATTTTACAGTTATACCATAATGTACCTATGTGTTGATTTATTTTTATTCCTGCTTAGCTTTCCCAGAGTCTTTTTGAATGGAGTTCTAAATGAATTTATTCCTGCAAAACTCTACCTTTACTTACCAAAACAATGCTTCCTCACCAATTTCTTTTTGTTCTGATAAAGATTTGCAAATGAACCCCAAGGGCCTAACTGGCATATTGTCTGTTTTTGCAAATAAACTTCGGTTGGCACACAGCCACCTGTTTGTTTACAAATTATCTACAGCTGCTTTTGCACTACAGTGACAGTGGAGACTGGCCTGCAAAGCCTAAAATATTTACCATTTGGCTCTTAAGGTTCTAGGGCTCCTCACAGATGTGTGTTGAAGTGGCAGTTAGTCTAAATCTCTTGACTAACTCTTCACATTCTCAAAATGATGTTGCATTTCTGTACTAGTTTTTGGTTTTCCCATTTATCAATTCTTTTAAAGTTTCCAATTCAGATTTTATTCATTTTTTTGCAGGTAAAAAATTTCAATGACTATTTCCTTAGTTCCAGTATTTTAATCGATTACTCTCATACAGGCTCATTTCTTTTTGTTCTATTTCAGTTTCTTGCACACTTTTGTGGATATAATGTCTTCAATTATCTCACTCACTGAAATTTAAGCTCCATGAAGGTTATGATTTTTGTGTGTTTTGTTTTATGAGTTCTATTCCCAATTTCATATAAGCCATAGATCCAACCAGTGGTCAGCAGTTTTTTTTTCAGCATCTGCTCAAAAGTTGAGTAAGAGATAGGATAAGAAGTTCGAGGAGTAAGACTGGTTCTGGTCACTGATTCTTAAAAAGTACTTTTAGTCCTTATTACTTAATGTAACTTAATTTCCAGATGCTTCTGTTAGTTTCTAGGGCGGTGGGAAGCTCACAACTTCTGCTCCTGGAACCATTTTGTATCCTGTTCTGTTTCATCTAGGAATATCTAGCTTGCTTGCAAGGCCAGGTATCTGTATTTTTAAAAATTCTTCTCTTTTTGTCTTCCGTGGGATTTGGCCTAGTAGTTTCATCAATGTGTAAAAAGATCATCCATTTTTACCTTCATTCTTTACTTTCACTTATTTGTTTTCCACCCACATTTATCACATCCCTCTCTTGCATCATTAAGTGCCCTCTATGCTGGACCATTTACATTACCATGGAAATAATGCTGTGATATTTCCCATGTTACTAAATCTCCCCCTTTACCTCTCCTCTCTCTCCAGCTAAAGCTCATACTCTTATTTTGCTTTACATTGCACACCTCACAGTCGCTGCCTGTACTGGCCAAATCCATGTCTTGTCCAATTCTGTCCTCTGGGGACTCTACTGCCTCACTGAAGCCATGCAGGTCAAGATCCCAATGACCCATGCAGCCCAAATTCACCAATTGTTTGTCAGTCCCCATCTCACCTGGCTCACTGAAAGCATTTCACACTATTGACCACTTTGGCCTTCTTAAAACATTTGCCTTGCACCAGTTTGGTGACACCCCCACTCTTGTGAGTATCTTTTGCCTCACTTTGACTCACTCCTGAAGTCTTTCTGAACCCTTGTCAAGTTTCTTGATTTTTTTAAATTAATACCTGTTCCCCAGGAAACAGACTCCAACATCTGCTCTATTTATACTTACTCCCCAGGTGATCTCACCCAGCCGCATACTTTCAAATGCTAGCTATATATTCCCCATGCAATCATTTATAATTGTAGCCCAAACTTACTTCTTGATACTCCACAAACCCTCTTGTGTTTCTATTAGGCATTTCAATCTTAATTTGTCCAAAATGGGCTTGTTGATTCCTTTCTGAATCCCTGTTAAAATTATCCCTTCCTCTGTGTATGCTAATCCCAGGGAATGGCATCTATATCAGTGGGATCAAGCAAACAGCAACAAAAACTTGTAATCATCCTTGGCTTCTTTTTTCTCACAATCCACATCTAGTCCATCAGAAAATCCTATTGGCTCTATCTTTAAAAACATATCACATTCTGAACTTTTATTATAACAACCATGGCTCAGTGATGTTTAATCTGCCATAATCTCTTACCTGGATGGCTATTTAACTCATTTTAAGTCTTCATTTTTTGATCCTAGATGCTAGCTAGTCTCTATACAACTTCCAGAGTGTTCCTTCTAAAATGGAAGACAGATTACTGTATTCCCCTGCTCAGAAACTTCCAACTGTTTCTTATCATATTTACACAAGAATCTAAAGTCCTAAAGTCTGTGTGATTTAACCCTGGCTGCCCTATCTAAGATCTACAGGATTTGGTCCTGGCTACTTAGCTACTTATTTCATTATTTCCTAGCACTCCTGCTCATTTCCAGTGAGTCCCAGACACTGTTCTAATCTTTCTTCCACAAACACACCAAGTGTTTACTTTTCTCTACAATCCATGTCTCATCAATGCATATTTGCTTCTATTTGATTGGTGAACAAGGTAATGATGCCAGCACAATGCTAAGTTGCCCTGGGTCTCTATGTGATTTTTCCTAGGCAAAGGGAACCAAAATAAGCAAGTGGTGCGTTATAACTACTTTAGCCAGAGACAAAGTTTCCCTTCACCCAGCCGTTGCACTGAGGGTATGAATAAGCAAGGCTCCTATACCAGCAACCCCTACCCAATGAGATGCACTCCCAATCTTCTGTAGTTCTCACCTATGCGGGCTGCACTGTCCCCTGAGCCCATTTAATGGCTGCCCCATTCTCTTAGAACTTTATTTCATCTAGTGCTCTTTCAGCTCTTGTCAGCTCTGTTCTGAGATTCAGCGTTGTCAAATGATCTCCAATTCATTGTTTTTGCACACTTTCAATATTCATGGTGGAGGCCTCCAGTCATGGTTGGCTAATTGCCTGGGTCACTCAGTTTGGGGTTACATTCTCTTGTTTCACAGTTGGACAGATATTGCATGATCTCCTCCTAATCTTAAATACCCTTTAAGAGCATATTTTTACAGAAATAAGTTTTACCCTCCACCACTAGTGTAAATATACAAAACATAGCAGAAACACCTCATTCTCCTGCCTGTGAGCCTTGCATTTTTGGTTTCTTTTCTCAATGTCACTCTTCCTCAAACAGCTTCATCGATTTGCTTCCTCATTTCATTCAGTCTGTCTTCAAATGACACCTTACCCACAAGGCCTTTCAATGCAACACAACTAAAATAACACCCACCCTCAGTACTCTATCCCTTTAACTTCTCTTCACTTCCTTCTTAGTTCCTGATATTATATATTCATTTGCATATGTATGAATTGTCGGCTTCCCACACTAGAATGTAAGGACAGGAATTTTATGTTTTGTTTACTGCAATAAAAATATTTGGCAAATAGCTAGCCGCTCCATAAACATTTGCTGAATTAATGAATAAATGGTTCAATGTGTGGATAGTTTTCTCTTCTAATAAACACTTTGTCCACAAGTAGTCTTTGATGCAGTCTACTTTGTGAAAATTATTTCTCATTTCAACTACATATTAAATAAAAGAAATTATTTTAAACCTAAGAGTTAAAGTAATTTCATGAGTTAATACATTTAGCTGTAAACCAATGCTAATGACTTAAATATAATTGCTAAAACCCTTTTAACTAAAAAGAATTGCTACAGGATGCTTAATGTTGTCATTAATAATTTCAAGAGAGTAAATTAAAGCTCTGTGGCATGGTAGAAATTCAAGATCTTTGAATGAGAAAAGTCTGAGTATAGCAATATGCAGATATTTGCTTAGTTACATTCTTTATTTTCCAATGGCATATTTGAGAAATCAGTACTAGGTGATACAAACATCTAATCTCCTCAGCTATCTGTTCTTTTCAAAATTGGAACTCACAACCTGGTTTTGTTAACCTATTAATCTTCCTTATTTTTCATGTGTCAAGTGAACAGGGCTCTCATTTTCCAGTGGTGAAAACTCTGTAGGGGAAAAGGTTTGACCCTTAGCAAGCAGAATTAGAGCCATCCTTGAATTTACTATTCTGTTTATACATTCCTGGAGTGAGAAAGACTTCTATGGAAAGTGGTGGGAGTGTAGATGCATGCAGGTCTGCAGTGGGAAGAAAGTAGAGGTAGCTGAGAGAGGTCATGGGATTTGATCACATAAATTATACTTAAAAAATAGAAGACTGTGTGATGGTCTGTGTAATTTTCCTGTGTTTTCTCATATGTGAGGTGATGCAGTATAGTGGTTAAGATTGTAACTCTGTAATTTGGGTGCCTGCACTTGACAACTTTCTTTACCACCTACTGGTTGTGATATGTTGGGGAAGTTTACCTTTGTTTAGTCACCTGTAAAAGTAACTGCTCCAGAGAATTAGTGTGATAATTAAATAAATTAATGACATAAAGCATTTAGAACAGTGTCTAGTATGTAATAAATATTCAGTAAGTGTGGCGTTTGCCATATTTCATTCTTCCTCCTGAATGAAGCTGCTAATCAACGAAATGAGCAGCAAAGAATTTAAGAATGCCCAAAGAGCAATAGCTAAATATAAGCTACTTAAGTAAATAGAGAAATCCCTTATTTTTAATAATAAAACAAGTAGAATCGTTATCTTTTTTGATGTAACTTTTTTTCTTTTTATTGTAGTTGATACACATTACTTCAGTTTCAGGTGTACAACCTAGTGTTTTGACAACTCTATATGTTATGTCATGCTTACCACGATGAAGCCATTAGGCTATGTAGCCTTGGAAGCAAGGCTTCTTTTCATGAATGTGTATTTCTAGCTAGGTGCATCAATGAAAACTAGATCTTGAAGCAGATAAATTTAATAAGACAGAAAATATAAAACACATTTTAATAGGTTTTATGACATTAAAATCAAGAATCATTTTGGAGTTTCCAAATTATTAACCAGAATAATTAATTTGACAAAAGCCTCGAAACTATTGTGTGTGCACTAAAGAAGTAACAATATTTCAACTATAAAAATTTCTTCTTAGGATCTGGTGATTTGGTCATAAAAATTGTCTTGAGACTGAAGCCTGGCACACGTTGTGTTCATCTGAAGCATAAATGGCTACTAGTTAGAAATTTTCATCATTATATATTGAAATGCAGGAATAATATTAGTTCTATATTTCTAACTTATTAAGCTCTAACAGAAGGTAGAGTTTTCTTAAAGTGGACATTTTTGTTTTAAAAGTTATGACTAAATTCTGAAGACTCCAAGGCAATGCACATACGTAAATTTAATGGGAATTCTAGATTATAATTAAGTTAACAATAGCATGTCGTGACAGAGGGAAATTGCTAAGGCCAAACAAGACATGTGGTAATAGTCACTGGTTGGGCTGACACTCCGCTGGGGCTTCATTAGGGATGGTAACTGTGCTATTCCTCTTGTAAAATTTGTGAATTGTAAGTACCATCAATTAGAATTTAGAATTAGTCTCAGATGCAAGTAAAAGAAAATAACTGCAAACATACCTGCTGCTTTAGAAATATAACTTTTTAATGATATCAAGTTACAGAAATATGTGAAGAGAAAACCTGCACACTTTAAGCTGAGTGGTGCTGATTAGCCCAGTGGGGCCACTTGGGTAAAATATTTTGTTGGAATTAAAATGAAATGTCTGATGGTAATCACAACAGAACTGTGGATATAGAAAACTATCCATTCATCTCAATCTAAAATTTTGCTCAAATTATGTTTAGTGGAGCACATTATGTGGATGTACTGTGTGTGTGTGTGTGTGTGTGTGTGTGTGTGTGTGTCCATTGGTGGGCTTATGGACACTGTGATTATCTAGAGGCCTTTTTCATCTCTTTTAGCCATCTCAGACATCTCACAATCCTCTCAAGCAGGGCAGTGAGCATAGAAAAATTTCAGTTGCACTCCCCCTTCTTTATGTAGCTATGAGAGACTTGAGTTGTGGCATTTAGGTGGCTGTCTCAGATTATCTCCATATGGAATAGCTGTGTCACAATTTCTAATATGTCATTGTACCGTGTTGGTTTAAGAGGCTGATCTTTGAGGCTCAGCATCTTCCTGAGTTTCAACTAAAAAGTGAAGAACATATACACTTCTACTCATATCCTTACCCAAAATATCAGAAAATTTTGCTATTTCCTATTACCTCTTATTTTGAGGCTAGGTCTACATTGAGTCAGTTTGGTTCAGCATGTCTTCTTAGATATCTATAAGAGGATTTAACACTCTAGTGGATACTTTTCATTTGTTCCTCTGCACCCATTTCTGCACCATTCACCGCCCTGCTCTGTATTTGAGAAGGCTGAGTTATTTGGATTAAATTAATTGGAACCCTTGCTCTCTGGATTTTAGGTCTTTATGGGAAATACCAGCAAGAGACTAGAGGGTAGGAAGAGAGTGATATCAAGGTATCTTGATATCTACTTTCACTCCTACTAGGTTGCTTAAAGTGAGAATTCTTGTTAGATGATCCTCTTTTAGGACTTTGGGTGGTTCTTCTAGTTTCTATTTCCCCTTATGTCATTAGACTGTGGTGGCAACAACTACCTTTTATGTTATTCTTAGGATTTTTCACCAGTCGTTTGGTTTCCCTTAAACCTTTAATTACATGTTGTAAATTATCCTTTTATTTAGCTCTCCACATTACCATTTTAGAATGCCTTCTTTTTGCTGATACTTTGTTACGGTGTTTGATAGCATAAATGGTCCCAGGAAGCGTAACTTCGAATTGGGATTCTGAAATTGGTTTTCTCACATAGCTAAGGAGCACTAGTGAACACTGCTCACTGGAGAGTAATATAACTCAGTAATCTGAGTCATGTGATGGCATTTTAATAATTCAAGTTATTACCAGTAGCATGGGATGAAGTTGATATGGAAAGTAAGGTGTTCGGAAATAAACTGGCTTTGTTAACTAGTCACTGTGGCAATGATAATGATTACAAAGGCTGGGTGGTCTTTTGACCTTTCAGTTGACACAATGCTAATTCAGAACATTAATGGAAAATGAGAAAGCTCCTATGTTAGCTTTCAAGGAACTCCTTATCTCCTAAAGTCTCAGGGAAAATATGGCAAAAATCAAGCCCACAGCTTAACTCTAATGAAAGCAGGGATCCAGTGCCAATTAAGTTCTTAGCATTTCCAAGTGTCTTATGCTAAGTTAAGGGCATTGATGGAGAAGCAGAGACTGTGCAAAAAAAAGAGAAACACTGGACAGACACAGACAAAGCTATGGAATTTGAGCCCCCAAATCTCAATGAACTTCCCTTGATGTCAGAGTCATTTTTTCTTTTGTAGAATCACAATGAGCAGCACCAGCAGAGTGACAATCACAGGATATGTCCCTGTGATGATGTCCAGTTGCTTACGACGTATCTAGGAATAAAACAGTTGGGCAGCCTATGACATACTTCTTGACACATATAGGCAGAAAGCTTCTAGATCTAGTGGCCAAAAACAAAATCAGGACCCCTTAAGGAATTCATACACTTTTACCTACTTTTAGATCTTAGCCACTTCCCAAACATGAAATACTTTAGCTAAGGAACTGCTAGTATAGTCTGTGGCTCTTCCTCCAAACCTTGCCCAGAAGGACCAAGATGCATTACCATATGTATTGAGTTAAGGAATTTACCCATAACTTTTGGGCGTTATTAAGTCTTGCTTCTGAGATGGTGCTAATCTCTAGAGACTCAAAATACCACCACAATACACTAGTCAGAGTAAAGACTCCCGAAATGGTTCTTGCTGGATTCATTGTAACTATATACCAATCATGCGATTATTACCCTAATTCTAGAAAGTATAGTGCAAATGTATATTCTTAACATTTAGTGGAATCCCCACATTGGTACTCTGACCCATGAAGTGGGAGTTATTATGGTATAAAAGCCAAGTAGAAGTCCCTGTTGCTAATTCTCTTTCTGAGAAGGTAAGCCAAAAGTAATAATGCCACATCTTGGGGAATTTTAAGGAGTAGTGTTATGATTAAAGACTTGAAGAAAATAAGGTGCTGATTCCTATCCCATCACCACTTTTGTGCAAAGTCACCCAGGTCCTGAGAAAGATTGTAGGGTTGCTGAAAATTCAGTTGGTGATCTGCAGCTGTGGTTCCAGATGTGGAATCTTTATTGTAACAAATCAGTAGATCCCCTAGTCCATGCTATACAACTATAGATTTAACAAATTCTCCTTTTTAAAACAATTCTTATCAGTAAATATAATCAGAAACAAGTTAGATTCACTTAGAAGATAGCAGTATGCCTTTACTTTCTGTCATAAAAATGTGTCAAATCTTCACCGCTCTATCCTTTTTTTTTTTTAATTTTTTTTAAAAATATTTTATTTATTTCTAGGAGAGAGAGAGAGCATGAGCAGGGGAGGGTCAGAGAAAGAGGGAGTCACAGACTCTGAAACAGGTTCCNCACTCTATCCTTAAGATAGAGATGTCCCTGTGAGAAAGGGTATGCTATAAATAGAGTAATGTGCAGGCAACCTCTAGCAGATGCAATGTAGGGATGCCTCATAGCATTCACATTGGGGCTGCTCCCAGTCAATGAGTAAGTATGAAAGTGGTAGTATGGCATTGATACTAGAGTCGGGCCATTTCTTTCCAACACAGGACTCCTATAATGGACAATTCCCCCCCATCCCACCCCCCAGGGCTCCCCANTCAGAGCTGAAGAATAGCCAGGGCTTGCCCCACCAACCCTCCTTTCACAGGTATCACACCTGTATCTTTTGGCCTTTTTTTTACCTTTTCAAATGAGTTGCTTGTTTTCTTGTTTTTGAGTTTGTTTTTTAAATTTTTTTAATGTTTTATTTATTTCTGAAAGAGGGAGAGAGAGAGAGAGAGAGANTGAGCCACCCAGGTGCCCCTTGTTTTTGAGTTTTAACAGTTCTTTGTTAATTTTGGATATAAGCCCTTTATCAGATATGTTTTGAAAGTATTTTCCTCCAGTCTATGTCTTGACTTTTCATTCTTGTAACAGAATCTTTTGAAGAGCAGATGGTTTTAATTTTAATGAAGTACAACTTAGCAGTTTTGTCTTTCATGGATCATGCTTTTGTGTTGTATCTAAAAAGTCATCATCCCAAAAAATTAAAAAATAAAAATAAATAGACATTCTGGTCTATGATTAATTTTAAGGTAATTTATTGTGAAAGTCTAAGGGAAGCAATTGGATTTATTTATTTATTTTTGGTTGTGGATGTCTAGTACTTCCAGGATCATTTGTTGAAAAGACTAGCTTTCTCCATTCAATTGCATTTGTTCCTTTGTCAAAAATTAACGGACTCTATTTGTTTGGGTCTATGTCTATGTTCTCTATTCTGTACCCTTGATCTATTCTTTTATTCTTTCACGAATATGACACTGTCCTGATTATTATAATTCTTATGTCCTTGAAGTCAGTGAGTGTCAGTTTCCAATTTTCTTGATTTGTTCTTCATTTATTTTTAAGTTTCCCTTTGTTTCTGTCACTTTTTGGTTTTAATTGAGCATTCTGTATGATTCTATTTTCTCTTTTATGATATCAAATGTAATTCTTAAAAACATCTTTAATGGTCACCATAGATTTTTCAGTATACATTATACCTAATCTAAATTCACTTTCAAATAATTCTGTATTGCTTCCTGGGTAGTGCACTGTGTAGACAGTGCCTTTATTAAGTTTTCCTCAGTGTCCTCATTTGAGTATTCCATCAATATTCTGACAGGTTACCAACTAAGGACAAAAAGTTCTCTTCTTTCTGACTCTCATCCTCCATCTCCTCATGATTATCATGACTGGATAATTTACTGTGAAATATTCACAGTAAATATGTGGAAGAAACAATAATTAATTATTTGGGGATGAGTTTTATATATTCCTATAAAATGGACTCAGTCAGTAGTGTGTTGTGAAGAGCACTGATTTTAATAACAATGTTGTTTGAATATTACTCCATTAATTACTAATTGTGCAAGTCATGTAACCTGTTCCAAATAACATCTCTTTGTTTTGTTTTACATTTTATTTTATTTTAGAGAGAGAGAGAGAGAGGAAGTACCTAAGCAGGATAGAGGGGCAGAGAGACAGAAAGAGAGAGAGAATCCTAAGCAGACCCCACACTCAGCATAGAGCCTGACATGGGGCTCCATCCCACGGTCCCAGGATCATAACCTGAGCCGAAATCAAGACCTGGACGCTAAACTGATTGAGCCACTCAGGCATTCCTGTATTTTTTTTAAGTAGGCTCCATGACAAATGTGGGGCTTGAACTCATGACCCAGAGATCAAGAGTTGTGTGCTCTACCGACTGAGCCAGCTATACGTCCTCTCATTGAAAAAAGAGAGGATAGCATCTGTTCAAGAGGTAGATCTAAGAACAGGAAAGTGCACAATCTGGCATGTGGCAGTGTTCAATAAATAAATGATAGCATAAATATTGCAATTCATTATCTAGAACTTTCTCAGGAAATGTGGAACATCAGTGAATAAACAGAAATTAGCAAGTGATGATTCCAATGATCATAGAAAAGCCATTAGCAAAGAGATTCTTCCCCCACCTCATTAGTTTTTCCCAGTGAAAGCTAATTCACAATACCTGCTCATCATCTGTATATATGTATGTATCTGCCTATCCATCTACCTATCCATCCATCCATCTCATGTTTAAGTGACTTGCTTTGGCAATGGAACAAAGTTTCTCGGCAGAAGACTGACTAGAAGTTAGCCCTTGGGAGGGGAAAGGAAGACTCAAAAGAAGTAAAGGTGATCAAACCGAGATTGGTGGCTGCCACTGAAAGGGCTGCTATGTGTGGGCAGCTGGGACACTGATCCTGGCATAGGTAATACGTCAAAACCACCAAATTAATTCTTTACTATACTGCTTAGGTCTGTTTCCATGAGAGGTTGAAGGCATGAGAACTATGCCTTTAGCAGACTGCAAGCCGGTACTTTTCACTATTATTATCAATTCTAGGCATTAACTCAATGTAATAGTCAATACTGTCTTATAGGCAATATCTAAATGTGCTAAGACAGTGTTATGGACCATATGAAATCATGGTTGTTTTAGAAAACAGTAACTTAAAGGGTGCCTGGATGGCTCAGTCTGCTAAGCAGCTGACTCTTGATTTTGGTTCAGATCATGAAGTTCAAGCCCCATATTGGCTGTTCACTGACCATGTGGAGTCTGCCTGGGATTCTCTCCCTCTCTCCCCCTGCCCTTCCCCAGCTTGCGATCTCTCTCTCTCCCTCTCCCTCTCAAAATAAATAAATAAAACTTGAAAAAATTAAAAAAATAAAATTATAATTTCCCCCAAAAACTTTAGAAATTTGTGTTGATAGCTTATTAAATTACATGAATTTTACATGCTATATCTTTATTAAGCATTCCCTTCATATTCACTTTTGCTTTGTGTACATAACTAAGTTTTTCTCACAACAAATTTAAAGTCATGTACAACACAATATATAATGAAAGCTAATGCAATGTAAATGGCAGTAGAAAATAAGGACCAAAGGGCTACCATGGATGCTACAATTAGGCTTCATGTATGTCAAGAGAAAGGAGAAACTGAATAACTATATACATCTCATAATATATACATGGTTTGCACTCATTTCTTGGGTTAAACAACTGCATGTCGGATCTCTCCTGATACCCCACTAAGCCTCTGTCTCTCTTGTGTACACACATTAATTTTCTACCCATCATTTTGTATAGATCCATTCAGTGATATGATGGGCACTATTATCTACCATTAATGTAGTGGTACATTTCATATATCTTTTTAATCAAAGTGCCCTTTGATAAAAGTTAAAAGAGTAATGTTAACTGTAAAAATGACTGCATTACATGGGAAGCTAATAATGTTCAAATAGGTAACCTGATGTTGGTTTCACCTGATTCAGGAAAATATCTGAAACCACACAGAAAAGGCTTCACACTTGGCATCTTTAAAACAACATATACTTTGTAAATAGTGTCCTTTCAAGCAAACTTTGATAAAACTGTCCAGGGAGAGGTTGAGGTTGTTATTCTCTGATCAAGTATTGGATTGTATGTATTTTATAAAGTACATGGACTGAAAGCAGATCCATATGCGTTATGACAAGTGGATGAGATGAATGGAATCTTGTGATGAAAATGCATGGGATGTTTGCCTGAATAAATGACCAGAACCTTACACAGAGTGACAACAGGGGTATCTGCAGTAATGTTTAGTATTTAGAATCATTGAAGATTTACTTTAGAAACCTGTAATGGTAATCTTCAGCACGTGAATAGGTATATGATTGTCTCCAAATTCTACATCACTGATGATGGAGCAAAATGGTTTTGGTCTTAAAATGTTTTAAACCATATGTCATTATAGAAAAACATAGTACTGTTCTCTTTGAACCTCTTACTTTTTCATTGTACATCAGTGTGAATTACTTACAATATAAAACTGAATCAAACTGCTGTAAAAAGTAATTTGATGTAAGCAAATTGGATTTTGGAGAATGTCTTGCCAAACACAGTAATTTTTAATTTAGAGAAATTGATATCATGCCACTTTTTCAGATATAATTAAATACTGGTTCCAATTGTCTATTGAAGACCCTGCTGGTCCATCTTAACACATCATTATTATCAATAAATAGAAGGATTCAGCTAATTCTCTATGGCAGGTGTGGTAATGCATTTATTTAATATAAAAGCAGCTCTAAAGAGCTTTGATGTAAGTTAAAAAGGGAGCCCCAAGACACTCTCTTGTTAAATCTAATTTTTTAAATGGACAAATAGTGTCAGAGATAAATTAAAACAGTTGCATGCACAGACCTTAAGGACTAATTGAATAAAGGCTTACTAGGAAGAGAAAGCCATGAACAAATGGAGAACAAGTTTATAGTTGACATGTTTTCATACAATTAAAGACTGTTTAGACTTAACCATACATCTTCACAGCATCTTTACTATTTTTTTCTTCCTAAAGTACATCATTCAGTATGAGTCAGCAGATAATGGTAAACTTTTGCTACTTCAAAATATAGTTTTCTTTGCTTTCATTCTTGAATGATAGTTTTGCAAGGAATGTATTTTTATTTTATCTATTTTCTCTGTGTACTGTTGATGTCATTCTGGTCTTTATCTTTCCTTGTTGTTACAGAAAAATCTGCTGTTTCTGTTTGTTCTATTTTGTAGAAACTCTGTTTTTCTATTTGTAATAAGATGACTTTATCTATGTTATTGTTTATAATTGATCTGGTATTGATTTAATCTTATAGTGTCTGATTTCTGTCTTATTTGAATTTTAGCTACAATCCTTCCCTGAGTTACTGAGATACTAGTGTATTTAAAATCTCACTTTCATTTATTCAAAGTTAATAGGTGTTTTAGTTTTCTATTTAATTTTCTATTTCAAATTACCCTAAATGTAAAACCATTTATTAGCTCATAATTCTGTAGGTCGGAAGCCCAAAAGAGGTTGACTGGATTGCCTGCTCAAGGATTTACAGGCCCAAATCAAAGGTGCTGGCAGGATGCATTCTCATTTGGAGCACAGTCCTCTTCCAAGTCTATTCATATTGTTGGTAGAATGCAGTCCCTTGAGGTTGTAGAACTGAGGTCTCCATTTTCTTGCTGACTGTCAGCAGGGGCCATTCTCAGTTCTGACAGGCTGCCTGAGCTCCTTGCCACATGGTCCCTCAATCTTCAAAGCTGACAACTGAGAATATGCCTGTTGTCAGATCCTTCTGATGTTTCAAATCTCTGACCCCAGGAAGAGGCCAGTTCCTTTTATTTTTATTATATTAAAAAAAAACATTTTAAATGTTTATTTATTTTGAGGGAGATAAAGAGAGAGAGAGAGACAGAGAGATAGAACATGAGTGGGATAGGGCAGAGAGAAAGGGAGACAAAGAATTGGAAGCTGGCTCCAGGTTCTGAATTGTCTGCACAGTGCCTGACGTGAGGCTTGAACTCACCAACAGTGAGATCATGACTGGAGCTGAAGTAGAACACTTAAGACTGAGCCACCCAGGTGCCTCAAGGCCAGTTCCTTTGAATAGTTCACTCAATTAGGTTCAAATCACCCTAGATGTTTCCCTTGTTAAAATCAATTGTATCATATAGGGAGCTAATGAAAAGAATAAAATCCATCATATTTAAAGTCCAAAGGACTAGGCAGGTCATGTATACCAAGAGGTAGGGTCCTTGTGATTCATCTCAGAATTCTATTGTAATATGTATATAGCAATTATCAATGAGTTCTAATCAAGAGGAAATTGTCAAGAATGAAGTTTCTAGTAGGCAAAGTTTTGTTCTGGGAGAAAAATCTAGGTATTGTTTTAATATATTCACATAGATGCTTTGAACCCTCATGAATATGTATTTAATGGTATGCAAATGATTCATTTGATTTAGATTTAACATTGTATTGCTAACATGTCAAATTTAAATAATTAATGGAAGGATATGGGAAAGTAGAGAGTGCATTCTGGAATCTACTTTTTGTTTTTTTATTACGAAAAGAGCTCTGCTTCTGCATATATTAATTTAAGATTAAGACCTCTCTCTAATTTGCTTGTTATTGCTTCCTCTTTTACATCAGTGGCTGGAATGATCTTATTCCAGGTGTGGCCTTGCAGATTTCCCACCACTGTAAAGGATTATTAATTGAACTGCCTCTTAAAGTAATAGATTTTGATCACTTAACCTTGGCAGGCCTTTGCCTGTTCTCAGTGTTGCCTGGAATTATGATTTGTCTGTGTAAGAATACTAATTCTTATCCTGATGGTATGTTTTACACCATCTTTAGTTTATCATCTAATAGTTTCATCCAAGAGGGCCGGTTGGTGACCCCCTAGGACCTTTAAAGGCTATTTCAGGTCACAGTGCTTATATTCACTGAAGAGGAAACAAATATTTTATACTTTACGAGATGAACCGTACTTCAAAAATTGGTTTTCATTAGAAATAGACCCTTACACAAAATGACTTGAATTCATTGCTTTCCCACCTCAAGCTCTGGACACACAAAAAAGTTTCCGTTTCGTCACTAATAGTTTGTTCGGGTTTTTCAATACTAAAGTCACCTTAGAAGGAACAACCAAAGCAAACCACTTAGTCTTTCTTGTATTGTACCAAGGGGCAAAGAAACGCGCGGGAAGGCTTCCCTTTGATAGAAATGATAATGAGGATACCAGAAACCGCCTTCGGAGAGTAAGAAACAAAATCCTATCTTCGAGTTGAAGTCTGTGATCCTTTGATTCTCGACATAAGTACTGTAGGGAAGGCATTAACTCGCGCCCACACCTCTCTGCAGTGAAGAGGAAAGGGAGTATGGTCGGGCGTGTAGGTTACAAAGGGAAAACTGCACGGAGGTGGCCGCACGAGGGCGGGGGTGCTGGGCGCTCGGAGTCCCCAGATGGGCTGGTCTGGGGCGGAAACCACCCGCCCGGGAGGCCCAGGGAGCGCGCGCCCGGAGATCCGGGGCGGGCCGCCTCCCGCCCGCGGTTGCCCGGACACCGGGTAACCGACCCGGNCCGCTGGAACGGCTCCCACGGGCAGCATCCAGGCCTGCGCCCCAAGTTACACCCCATTTGGGTCAATCCTTAATCCCTTCCGGGAGGCTGAGGTAAGGCTGACGCTCGGCGAGTTTGAGAAAAATCCCGGTGGCGTGGGTAAGGGGTGTAAAGTCTCCCTCCACTGGCCACCCGGCTGTACTTCACATTGTCTAGAACTGCATCCCTAGGCTCTTATTCTTTTAAAAGAATTATTTCTACCTTTTTATTTTGCTTATAAGGCCTCCTGGTGGTGGCTCATGTAGTAGTATTTTGAATTGCTATTTGTTTTTCTTTTTTTGATATTTTATCTGTCAAGTGTCTTTCCAAATACTGCACAACCTATTCAGGGCAGAGGCTGGAAATTTTATTTGTTCTACAGCACCTCAAGTAAGATGATTCACAATAGCATGTCCTTTCTGCAGATGAGGAAGATGAGGCACACAGTTGGTACATGACTTGGCCAAGGTCTGAGAATTAGCAAGCTTCAGATCCAGGAGACTATGGGTCTCCTCACTTTCAGTTAAAGGATTTTTAGTTTCTTTCTGGACATTCTTGAATGCTCAGTAAACATCTGTGAATTGACTTGGTCACCTCCCAGGCCTACTTACTATAGCATGATCTGTCTGGGCATCTTGACCCAAACACAGCATTCCAAGAGATATCCTTCCCTCCCAGCCCCTCTCCCAGTCATTTCTTGGTCATACTGTGGCAAAAAGACTTTAGGACACCACTTACCAAAGTTAAGAACTCAAAGACAGATGAATGGCTAATTGCCATCCTGAAGGATCACAACCTGAAGGATTCTGAGCTCTTAGTTTATGTTAAATTATACTCTAGACATTTATGTGAGACTAGTGAATTTCTTCCCTAAATTGGAATATTTCTTTATCCTGAATACATACTGCTCATTTTATTATTGCATTCTTAAGGGTTTTTTTTTATTAACTATATCCAGCTAATTTTCAGAACTATCAAAGAGTCTGAACGTAACTGATTTTACCTGAGTGAAGTCCCATATGTTGGTAATTGTCACAGCTCTTATACACAACCCAGCCTTTTCTCTTCTGCTCTTGCCTCAGATTCAACATAACCTCAGAGTCAACTAACTAACTTGTCACTATATCCTCAGAGGTTGTTCTTTCTTCTCTCTTCCCGATAGCAGTGAATGATATCTGCACACACTCTTTCTTTTTCCTTCTGGTTATGGACTTCATTCTCATACTGACTTCCACTAGGCTAGAACTATGATTGCCAAGAGCTCTGGGCTCAGAAATTCCCAACCTTGTAGATAACAAGAAAATCTAAAACTGCCCTGGGATGAGTCTCCTGGATCTCAGTTTGTTCACCTGACTGTTCCTAGAGCACCCATGTTGGGGTTAAGACTACTGTGGTTGTCCGCAATCCACTGAAACGTGTGGATAATGTGGGCAAACAGTTTCTGAAAAGAAAATAACCCTCCTTCTTTTTTAAAGAAAGGAGCGTTTCTGGGAAAAAACAAATAAAAATAGTACTTGTCTACCCAGAGTTTATCTAGACATATGAAACTTAAGGTTAATGAGAATATTGACTACAGAATTGCTAAAATGCTAGACACTGGAATCCAGACAAAATGGAAGGCAGAAAAATGTACAGTAAGAAGGGAAAAGCAGAGAGATTAAGCAGCTGGAATACTCAGAAGTACTCGAAGAATCTGTGTTATGGTAATGATATAAGGGAGAGAATTGGACTGATCACAAGCTTTTGGATTATATATATGCCTGGTGGAAAAGTAGTACATCCAGAAGCAGACAGTTGCATGGGTGAGCCTTAATAATCATGATGTCTGTTTTTTTCTGCACAATAATAACACTAATAAAAATATATGGTATTTCAAAATCGGTGCTGAACTTTTAACCTCACTTATAATGCTATGGATACAAAAACCACCCAATGAAAATAAACAGGGTATTTATTCAGTGCTTACAATAGCAAGGGAGTCACCACTATCATTTGTGTAGGGCAGAAACTCATAGGGAGACAAGGGAGTGGGAATGTTTTCTCATGGGAAAAAAGAGAAGACATTAGGTATGCTCTGACTGGAGGCTGCTGAGATGGGGAAGCTGGAGGTGGGCTAACTAGGAGCAGGATATTCTATGTGATTGGTTTGAAGGGCTTATCTGGCTTTCTCTGGTTGGTCCTGAGTTGTTAAGTGCAGGCAGGTATTAGGGAAGCTGGCAGTAATTGACAAAGTCCTGAGTGTTCTGGGCTGATTGCTGCACAGGTTGTGGTTTGGCTTCCTAGGCTGGCTGGTGTAGAGGTTGTGGGTTAGCATTCTGTTTTTATGTATGTCTGGCTTTTGTCCCTCTGTATATTCAGTCTCTCGTGTTCACAGAAATTCACTTAGGCCAGTTTAATTCTACCCTCCTATTAGAAAACTGATATATGAAGAGATTTGGACAGGTTAAGATTGTATTCATGAATATAAAATTTGTTAGTGACTCTCATTCACTGAATTTAAATCATAGCTCTTTAATAAGCACTTCTTATATCCTGGTCAGTGGACTAAACAGTTTGCATATATATGTTATGTTAATCCTCACAACAACGCTTTGAGACATTATTGTTTTTACCATTTGCCATGGGAGGAGATTGATGCTCACATACATGAAGTAGTCTTCTCAAGATCATATCGCTGGTAAGGAGCCCATCTGGAATTTAATTCCACATCTTAGAGATTTAAAAGATATGTTCCCTGGCACTCGATTAAACTGTCTGATAATCTACTTTCATCACTCTATCCCTCTGTTTCATCTTAGTCTGTATCTATGAATATTACCATCTGGCCTCTTTTCCTGGGTACTTTTTGGATGTTTATGTGAGCAGAGATAATTAAAGACTTTTCAGTGTGAACTGAGGAGATTTAATCCATCATTAGGATGCTGGAAAAACCCTGGATGTAAGCACAAGCCAATGAAATGGAATAGGTGCCTGGGCATGTGAAATCACTTGATGAAGGTGGAGGGATGATGAGATGGTTGAAAAGGCAGTGGAAGAATACAACCAAGAGGGTATGAGTACCTAAAGTGGAATGCTTCTCTTAATAAACTATTGAAATAGTTTGCATGGAAAATCAGTCATTCAGGTGTCACTGATGGTTAGTAAGATGTTTCACAGACAAACTGGATAGTATTTTTCTTTTAAATCTGTTTTGTGGAAATAAGACTTTATTCATAAATATTTTCTTGAAGAGAAAACTATCCTCAGGAATTCTAATTGTTGAGCCCCCAGATCGCAGTTGTGACAAATTCTCTGACAGACTGACAAAGAGCTGAGTATTTTTGCTAGTAACATTATGCTAGCCAGTGTTAATTACCTTTAGAGTCCTCCTCCCCCCCCCCTTAGGGAACTGTTTACTCAGTTTGTGCTCTCAGAACAACTTTATTACAGACAAAAGATATAGTACAGAAACAACAGAAGATATGCATGGAAAAGTGTCCAGAGATTGCAGGCACAGATTTCTTTACTCTCCCACATCTGGGCCATACAGGTGCTCTTAGTCTGTACAGACAGGTCTCTAAACACTACTGGTGCACATCTGAAACATCCCTGTTGCAGGAAACCCAAATCTGCTCATGGTGGAGATCTCTTGTAATGAACTCTTCTTGTAGATATATTCTAGCTATGTTTCCAGCTTTTACTTTGAAAGTTCCCCTCCCCAGGCTCTATTGAAATTAGATGTAATTATAAATCCAATTATTATTACTAAACAGTGCTGGCAGGCTGATATATCCTGCTCTGAAACAACTCACAGACCCATGGTTTCTAAAACATCATTTATCTTTAGTTAATGCATTCCATAGTGTTGGCCAAGGGTCAGTAGCTCTGGAGATAAGCTGTAATTAATCCAAACAAGCTAAGATGAACCCATTATATGAATAGCCTATGGACATGGCAACTTTTTTTTTTTCTTAATCATTTTGTTTTTTTTTTAATAGTTTATTGTCAAATTAGTTTCCACGTAACGCTCAGTGCTCATCCCCACAAGTGTCCTCCTCCATGCCCATCCCCCCCTCCCCCCACATCCATCAGTCCTCAGTTTTTGTCAGCATTCAAGAGTCTCTCATGGTTTGCTTCTCTCCCTTTCCCCCACCATTTCCGCCCTTCTTCTCCCCCTTGTTCCTCCGTCAAGTTCCTCCTAATCCTCCTATACGTGCAAACATATGATATTTGTCCTTCTCTGCCTGACTTATTTCGCTCAGCATAACACCCTCAAGGTCCATCCATGTTGCTACACATGGCCAGATTTCATTGTTTCTCATTGTGGACATGGCAACTTTTAAACTAAATGCTCAAGCCTCTTCCACAGTAGAACCAGAAAACAAAATAAACATCCCCTTTTGTAGCTACCTATCAATTCAAGTACAGCTCTTTACATCCTGTATCTGTACATTTTCTGGAAAGAGTGGTCTATTCATGCCTTTTCTTCTTTCCTATTCCTTCACACCTGGACTTCCTGCTACCTAACTTTTGCTACTGTTATTTAAGGTCATTCATTACCTATTGCCATATTAAATCATTAAATAGATTTTTTTCTCTTAGTTTTTATCTTATTATGTACCTTTTTGAAGCTCTTTAAGTTGCTGGCTCCTTCTTAAAACTCTTTTCCCTTGGTTTCTATGATCCCATTCATTCTGATTTCTGTGCAAATTTTTAAGACATTGATAACGTTATTAACTTTCTTGGCTCTCACTGTCTGCATTTCTTTCTTTGTTGTTGTGTCATCTCATCAAACTACCAGCTCCACAATGATAGTACCAAAGCCTCTAGCTCATCTCAGGTCTTCTCAAGAATACTCGACACACATATAGGATTATAAAGCACCATTTATAAACTTAAAATAGTCATCTTTCCTCTAAATTCCCAGTTCTTCCTTACACAGACCCAAGTGAAGATAATGGCATTGCCATCTATTCATTCCCTCATGCTGGAAACCTGGGAGTTCCTCTAGACTCCTCCTTCTGTTACCACATCCAGTTTCTTACCAAATCATGTGATTTGTGCCTCTTAAATACTTTTTGATACTTTCTTCTCCTCTCCATTTCTACTTCTATCTGGCTTAATTTTAAAAATATTCACCTTGGTCAGTAGTCTTCTTGATCACTTTTTGCCTCAAATCATGCTCTCTGCTAATTCACCCTCTGTGATGGCACTGGATTGTGACTATTCACGGTCTTTCCACAAAAGATTCTACATGGTTAAAAAGGGTCTTGTCTATTTTTGTGTCTTCAGTACCTACCATATAATGTATACTCAGTGAATATTTTCTGATTGAATGAATGAATATGGAGTTTAGAAAATATGTATGGAAAATTATCTTAAGTTACTGATATGCTCTAGGACAGCATTGTCTGAAACACTTTTCTACAGTGATAGCACTGTTCCAGAAGGCAGTGGCCACTAGCTACATGTGGTCATTGAATCCTTGATGGCCAGTATAGCCAACGAATGGAATTTTTAATTTTAAAATTTAATATGGGTAGTGTCTTTAGTATAGGACAGCACAGCTCTAGAAAATAGGCTCAGAAATTTAATCATCGCCACTTCAAACTAAGATTCTGGAGACATTCTCTCACACAGAATTCAACAGTTCCATGCAAGAAATTTTTTGGCCATTTAACACATGTCAAGCACTGTAGCTTCAAAGAAAAAATAAATGCTTTCTGCATCCAATGATGCAGCAGGAAAATGCCAACTGGTAATTGGATTTGATTTCTGAGATGCTGATATCAGGGTACATTCTGAAGGGTTGATTTAGACAGCGGAAAAGAACATTTTATTTTTTTCTACTCTTCCTCTTCCTTCTCCATCTAGATTCTGAAGTAGCAAACGGGAGTAGAATTGTCAAAATTATTCTTGTGATGATGATGGGAACCATTCTGGATCCTACCTTCTAGCCCTCTTTAAGGTGATGATGAACTTTTGCTGGTCTGACCTATTTAGTTTTCATGACATCTCCTCTCCTTTCTCCCTCTATGTTGTCTCTGTTTGGTATCTCAATTGCTTTTAGATTTATTAATTGCTTTGCACTTTATAATACACTGTCAAAGATGACCCAGTATCATATCCCTCTGGCTCTAGACAATTCCACCAAACCCTGTCATTTATTATGATTGGCTGTTTGTGGTGTGATAGCAAGTTTTCAATCAGTATGACAGCATTTATAGCCAAGCTAATTTAGATTACTTAGCAAGTATTATGCCATGAGGCCATGTATAAAATTATATCAGTAGGGCCCAAATATGTTGTATATAATGTATTTCTTTATCCACTGATTTGAACATTTCCCTAGAAAACTGCAGTAAGAAGCTCGTGGCATAATTTCTTTGTAATAAATTCTGAATGCTGCCTATTACTTTTGATTTTCTTATTCTCCAGATGGTTACACATTTGCTCTCTATTTGTCTGTTATTTCACTAAGCACAGATTTCTTACTGGGTGCTTTTATTTATTTATTTTTATTTATATCGTTGGTATGTCTTGTAGCAAACAAAAACTGTTTCTCTTAGCTGATAATTTAAGAATAAGAAAGGAAATTATTGGGAGGCTTAATTTTCCAGCATGACTTAATATTTCTCAAGAGCTATACCACTGGACGAATTTTGATTTCTATACTGAACATTAACAATTTAAATCATTTAGCAGTGAAAATCATATAATTACTTGAAAATATAACTAAGTAATGCTTGTATTGAGATCTTGGCTAAATCACAGTAATTTAAAAAACCCAAATGTTTGTATTTTAAAATCTTTCAAAAATGGAATCATGAATAGAAGACTTACTTTCTTCCCCCATGGCATAATGACATGGCATAATGTCACCTCACAGTGACATCCATTTTGATTTTCTTTTTCAAAAGTATAGGAAAGTATACATTTCCATACAAAGAAATCTCTTGTGTTGAATTATTGGCCAGTCATGGAGTGGGAAGCTATTAAGGTACATTTCTGTGTAGAATGAAACATGTAATAGGAAACCTCAGTATTTTATTAAATTTTTTCAACTAACAGCTTAAAGCTGTAGTTAGAGGGAAATAAAGCTTCATTGTCAAGTTTCACTCTATTCTTCTTTATTTTCTGTTTGGTTTTAGTCTCATATTTTCCTTTCCTTCAGATGACTTAGTGGGCTCTAGTTAAGAACCTAAGAAGAGGAAAACTGAGTGAATGGTGGGTGAAGGCGTGAGTGGCAGCAGTACATTACCTGTTTCCAATTTAGTGTTGGAAGACCTATAGGAGGTGGGGGGGAAAACGTGTGACCTTTTGTGGAGGCCATATTCAAGGAAGAGGTAGTCTTTCGGTTTTTATTAAATTTTAACTTGGTAGCTCATGTGAACTAGAATTCTTTCTTATTTAGTAACATATGCTTTGCATTAATCCAGTAGTTGCATTTTAGGGAAGATCATTTAGGGAATCTGGATAAATAAAAATCAGATACACTCTGGAGGCTCTATGTCAATGAATGGATAATTCTTTTGCAAAAGAGGAAAAATCGGCACTAGGTAACAGTTCTCAAGAGAATTTTAAAAGTATCTCCTATGGGAAAGCTCAGGATTCCTCTCAGATTATTCAGCCTTTAAACTCTACAAAGTTCATCACAATGACAGGCAGAATGAATACTCTTGCACTAGAAGAATAAACAAAACATCTTGGTGAGTATTGTTAAAATTTCTAAATGAAGGTTAATGAACACTGTGTAGTTTCTTCATTATTCAAATATAACCTCAGAAAAGTTGATAATATCAGAGCCTTTCTTATAAAGGCAATAAATAAAACTGTAGGAATGTCATATTTTCTGTACCGAAATACCACATTAATCAATGTAACTGAGTTGTCTTAACATTTGGTTCCTTAATAGACAAAAGATTTGAAAATTTTCAAGGCACCTGCTTGTTGATATCTTTTAAAAAGCAATCAAGTCAATGGGAAAAGGCAAACAATTCTCCAAAATATTTTTTACAGTTTCTCTTAGTAAAACATCATAAATGAATTAATTATAGATAGAAACCGCATGGAGATAATGTGTTCCTTATTGCTAGGTTCAGTTCTACTTTAGGTAAGTTACTAGAATTGTTTTTCAAAAGAAATTTGTTTCTCTGTTGCTGAGGATACTAGAGTGTGTAAAATTAAAAAGAAAAGCTCTTATTAGTATGTATACCTATGAATGTTGTATTGGTGTGTGTGTGTGTGTGTGCGTGCACGCATGTGTGTGCATGTGTATGGGCAGAAGGTATGAAAGGGTAATACTAACATTAGCGCTGAAGATATATATTACTGCCATTCCTAAGTGAAACCTATGGTTCCATTAGAACAACTTTTTCCACTAGTAATATACTTCTATTGATGTAGAAAGCCTGGATCTTAGTCTATAAACTGAGTTGTGTAAAGAATACCACACTTAAAATTTTCCTCCAACTCAACTAAATCCCAACTTGGTGGTCTCATCCCACCAGTTTGGCAGGAAATTGACCATTATTCATAATATACATTAATGTGATTATACATTCATCATTATCTGTATGTATACCAACATTGTTAAAAAACAAAGTTTACGTTCTAAGTGAGAAAGAAAAAAAATTACAAGCAGATGCTTATCTTTTTACATGGAATTACAAAACATAGCACATATGATCTAACTGTAACAGTGAGGTAATCTCAAATGTAGACTTACTTTGGTTAACAAATAGTTTCTTTCTGTGCATACCAAATATTCTACATCCTCTAGTTTAAATTACTAGTGAATATAAATGACTCATAACATGGTCACCTAAATTAAAAGAATTTCTAGGTAAAAGTGATTTTTCTTTACATTTCCTATTTCATTAAATATGGTTCCCTGATTAAAAGAGGTTCCTTTTTAAAAAATTATGGTTTCCTTTATCAAAGAGAAATATATATTATTTCTATCATATATTATTTTCTCTCCCCTATAGGATTCAGGTAATATATCCATTTACAATATAGACATTCTTTGTTCAGTTTGCATGTCTGTATTACCTTTTGCTATGTGATAAATTGATTCTTCTATTACTTTAAGTTATTATAACTTCTGCAAAAAAGTTTTATTATATTAATTACTGAAGATTAAATACTTTTTCTACATTAATTTCCTCTCTTTCCTCAGTGTGTATGTGTGTCTAGGGGTTGTTAGTTCCAAGTTCTTTGCTCATTTTTCCTGTTTGAATATTTCATTTTTTTCTCACCAATTTTTTCTATTTGTATATTAAGTCAGAAACTTTTTGTTACCCACATTTTAATAATTCCTTCCTGATCTGAGGGATTTTTTTTTTAAATAGTTGGACGGTTTTAAATTTTTATGGATTCATAACACTAGAACTTTATGCATTTTTTGGTGTTATGGTCAGAGACCTTTCTCATCTTACTTGTTTTTAATTTTTTTTAATGTTTATTTTTGAGAGACAGAGAGACAGAGCATGAGCAGAGGAGGGGTAGAGAGAGAGGGAGACACAGAATCTGAAGCAGGTTTCAGGCTCTGAGCTGTCGGCACAGAGCCTGATGTGGGGCTCAAACTCACAAACCGCGAGATCATGACCTGAGCCAAAGTCGGACACTTAACAGACTGAGCCACCCAGGTGCCCCTCGTCTTATTTTTAAATAACATTTCCTCTAGCTGTTTGTTTTTTCTTTTATATCTAAGCTTTTAATCTATTTGATTTTGAGCCTAATTGTATAGTCTCAGAGACTTTGTAATCACTTCCTCTGATTCTGCTAAAATCAGGTTTACAGTTTTACAAATGATTGGGAAATACTACACATTTCATTCTTATTTTAAAGAGTTACTGTACATAATAGCACATTGAAGTGTCGTAAGAACTCTTTTCTTAGTTTTGTTTCACCCTGTGAACATTGGTTATAATACTTCCCTAGAGAATAGCATGGTGCTAGACTACCCAGCTAAATCCAGTTCTACTTGGCCCAGCTACAAGACATTGGCAAAACAGGGCCAGTAATTCTACCTACCTCATAGGTGGTTGTGAGAGTAAGAGCATATGAGGTATGTTTTAAGTTCAAACTATCAATTTTGTTTTCTTTATATCAAGACTCCTCTAGCTATTTCAGAAAGTTAGTAATAATATTTCCAAATTAATGGAAACTTTTGGAGTGCCGAGATTGTGTTTCAAGATTTTCTTATATTCTTTAAAATCTCTATCAGAAACAGGCAGAAGTATTTAATAGTTATTGACAGTCAAAAAAAAATAAAATAAAATGAAGGGAGCAAAAGCTGTCTTATACTAAAATGACAGTATTTTCTAATTAAAGTATTTCTTCTATAAGAGTTTTGAGGCTTCGGGGCACCTGGGTGGCTTAGTCGGTTAAGCGTCTGACTTTCGCTTAGGTCATGATCTCGCAGTTTGTGGGTTCGAGCCCCGCGTCGGGCTCTGTGCTGACTGCCAGCTCAGAGCCTGGAGCCTGTTTCAGTCTGTGACTCCCTCTCTCTCTGACCCTCCCCTGCTCACGCTGTCTCTCTCTCTCTCTCTCTCCTAGAAACAAATAAAACATTTAAAAAAAATTAAAAAAAAAAGTTTTGAGGCTTCAAATTTATAAGTATTTGCTGTTTTAAATTTTAGACATAAAGTAGTCCTTGAATATGAATGACTTAGTACTTTATATTTTGTCAGCAAATGTAAAATGTAAAAATGTTTGATGTGAAATAGTAACTTAATACGTGATATTGACCTATGAAATAATTTAACATAAAAGCTGATTTGACTTGCTTGTCATTCTTTATGTCTCAAGTAATTACCAGAGGTGAAAGGCTCATCTTTTAGTCAAATTCAGAATATTACATATGATTTCTTTGTGAATATATGTGTGGAAACTGACTTTTCCAGTTCTAATTTGATTTGTAGAGAAAGATGATATCTAATCTTTCTGAAAATGTATTTGGCTTTAGTAAAACCATGAGATGTAGTATTGAATGCATCTTAACTCTAATCTATTGGATCTAATACATACATAATATAAAGTCAATAGAGTTTCATCAAAGGAAGGGAGAAGTAATTAGGAATCAGAGGAATAGAGTTAAAAGATTTATAAACAAAATTATTATCTATATGTGTGGGAAGGATGTGGAAAAATGCCTGTCTTTTTCCAATTTTCTTTGCCACTTGGCAATCCTTTCCACATTTCCACCAAATAATCTATATAGTCTCTATATTATACATAATTTATATATTGTACAACATATAATATATAATACATATAACCTACAAGTTATGTAGTAAAGAATAAAAGATTAGAAATAAATGTTCTTTGTGAAAGCAACACATAAGGAAGAATTTATTCTTTTCTTCTATCACTATGTGATATTATAAATTTTCTACACTAGGATTTTTAAAATTTTGGAACTTAGGTTAAAATGAAAGTCAATATCTGATAAATGCATGTTGAGTAAGATTACCTGTTTTTAATGGTTGAGCTTTGTTTGACAACATTTGTTTAATTGTTTCTTGAAATAACCTTGAAAATGGTTGTCAGGAATGATTATAATGATTGCATCTTCATGATTTATTTATTCAAAAACTAGAAGTTTGTACCTCTTAATCCCCTTTACCAATTTCACCCATTACCTCACCCACCTCCCCTCTGGCAACCACCAGTTTGTTCTCTGTATTTGAGAGTCTGGCCTTGTGTTTTTGTTTCTACCTTTGCTTGTTTTGTTTTTTAGATCCCACATATAAATAAGTCACAGAGATGAAAGGTACAGCATAGGGAATATAGTCAATAATATTGTAATTACTTTATGTGATGACAGATGGTGACTATACTTATGGTAAGCAATGAGTAGTGTACAGAACTGCTGAATCAATATGTTGTTCACCTGAAACTAATATTACATTGTATGTTAATTATACTTCAGTAAAAAAGAGTGATCATAATGATTGCATATTGAAAACAAATGTTTTTCCTTGAATCTGTGATTGGAATACTGACCTATACTTTATTATAAATATGAATCTTTTCTATGTTTAAGGCAAGATTATGCTACTTTATGAGCAAATGTCATTTGTAGGGTCTTTATATGTAAATGACAATTATTTTGTTTTCTGTTATTAACATAACTCTAACTTTGATTTTTATAGTCACATCTCATTAAAAATTTCCCACTGTTCACTCTCTTCATCTTGCTATAATAAGTTTTTAGAGTTTTTACTGTGTTGCACTTTGATTATAAAAACTAAATAAGACAACATCCTTGTCCTCTCCCATCTCATAATTCAGTGGGGAAAAAACACGTGCACAATTATTTAAGAAACTCTATGGTAAGTACAATATGACACTGAAGTAGTAAAAAAGTATAGGGAAGAGTAAGTAAATTTGTTTTGTAGTGAGGGGGACATCATATTAGACACCTAAGGAAAAGTAGACTAAAAAGAATTTGTAAGGGAATGGCAGCCCGGAAGTATATGGCTAGAATACAGAACATGTGGTAAGGAGGCAAGGAGGGTCAGGAATACACCAAGGAATATTTTTATTGTCTCATGGACATGTAACTTTTAGACGTTGTGTTAAAATTTGTTGGTATTAACTAAAAATATATAATCAAATTGGTGAGTACCTTGATGGCTACTCAGAATATGTCTCATACTTTTGTATCCTAAACTGCATAGTGACATAAACAATATATAAGCTAAAAATTGCTAAATGAATCAAATGAATGGCTACAATGAAATAAACCAAGCATTATCAATTATCAAAGTGTATCGTAGAAGATAATGCAGTCCAGTCTCTTAGACTTTTCCAAATCTTTCCTATATAACACTTAATAAATGATTTTATAGTTTATCCATAATCTTTTTTATTTACATAATGCTTTCTACCTCACAACATAGCATTGTTCACTGTTGGAAAAACTCAAATTGTTAGAAACATCTCTGCATGATTGCCAAAATATTCTTCTGTGTAGAATCACAGTTTGTTAGTCTCCATGCCATTTTTGGAATAGAGCCCCTGGGAATGTCTGCTTAGACTTAATTCCCTATCCTTTCCTCCACCCTGCCATCTGCAACATTACAGTGAGGGCAGCTATGCTGACAGTAGCCTCATCCCTGGCCATAACTGTGGCCAGGAATGGAGAACAGACTTAATTTAAGCTTGTACAATAATAGTATCCTGACCTCCCAGCAACAATTGACTGGGTCATATATAGGTATTTGGCCCAAGTAAGGCTAATTAGAATCCCCCCAAAGATAACTGGAATCAAAACAGAAAGAGTCAGTATCACTGTGGTGACTGAAGCTCTATAATATCAATCTCAGGAGGTGTCAGCAGAGAAGATTTCTGAAACCTGGAAAAAGTCAAGTTGTAGAAAGGAAACTAGAATGAGTATGAAAAGAGTATCACAGGCCAAGACAGAATGCTGTTGGGATCTAAGTCCCTGTATTCCTGCTTCTGTTATGGATGGACTGTTGACACTTCCCGCTAACTATCCATTATCTTTACTATAAATATTTTTTTATGTTGTACTATTTGTTTTTGTAGAGTTGTGTTGTTTTTATTTTATTTTATTTTATTTTACTTTTATTTTTTTGCTTAAATTGAGTTTTCCTATCTGCAACTAAAGAAGAACTAAGATAATCGGCAATCTGGTTTAGACATTTTAGATCTTTAGTCTCAGTCACTACTCAGTTGGTCATTCCTCTCTGCTCAGTTAAGAACAAATCTTTGATTACTGACTTTGGCCAGGATGCTGACTCTGATTCCCATTTGCTTTCTTGGTTGATGGTCTCCATTTGAAATGTCAATTAGGGGCGCCTGGGTGGCTTAGTCGGTTAAGCGTCTGACTTTCGCTTAGGTCATGATCTCATGGTTCGTGGGTTCGAGCCCCGTGTCGGGCTCTGTGCTGACTGCCAGCTCAGGGCCTGGAGCCTGTTTCAGAGTCTGTGTCTCCCTCTCTCTCTGACCCTTCCCTGCTCACGCTGTCTCTCTCTCTCTCTCCTAGAAATAAATAAAACATTTAAAAAATTTTAAAAAATGAAATGTCAGTTATATTACGGTTTGAAAATTGGAAAAAGTAAGTAATTATTTAAATTTTTTAAATGTTTGTTTATTTTTAGAGTGAGAGAGAGAGAGAACGTGCATGAGCGGAGGGGCAGAGAGAGAGGGAGAATCCAAAGCAGACTCTGTCTGCACTTTCAGTGCAAAGTCTGATGGGCGCTTGAACCCATGAACTGTGAGATCATGACCTGAGCCATTGAGGCACCCTTATTTTTTTTTTTTTTAACATTTCAATAGTTTATGAAGTATTTCCTGTTGTCAAGCCTTTTAAAATCTTCTTTGTCAAAAAAATGTAGACTTCCAACCATTTTGGGGCATATTTAAATTGTTATAAAATAAATCAACTGAATGATAGATAAATCCAGTAAGAATAAACAAATAAATGTTTTCCACAATTGCTTGAAGACTATCCGTATGTTTGCACTGATGACTGAAAAAAATGTGTGAGGTAATCATGGCTACTTAAATGACTTAAGATACTTTAAAGTTGTTTAATGTTTTCATGAGGATATGAAAGAACAGGAAAACAGCACATTAATTTCATAGCCTTATCAAAACCATGAAAATAACATAGATAAAAAGAAACCTCATCTTACAAAGATGAAGTATATAAATAGTATTTCTTATATTTTAGGAGAATATATGGTACTATCATTTCCTTTAAGGTCTTTAATTTTTCTGAGGGTTTAGGATGAGTTTCTAAATTGTCTAATTAATGACTTTTGGTATTGTTTGCAGATTTAAGCAGGGGGTGATCCAAACTGATTTATATGCTTATTTCCATTAAAAATAAATATATTTTCAAATAGGAACACTGAAATAATCTAGGAGAAGATCCTTGTAATGCATTAATCACAAAGGACTATATCTAGAACTACTGAAGGTTAAAAAAAAATAAGCCACAACCAAGAATGTACTTTACCATGTGTATACACCAGAGATTCTCTAGTATAGGACACAAAGTAAAGTATGTAAGAAACCCACAGTAGAAGGGCACCTGGGTGGCTCAGTGGGTTAAGTGTCTGGCTTCAGTTCAGATCATGGTTCAGATCTCAAGGTTTGAGTTTAAGTCCTGCATTTGCCAAGCATCTCTCCACCACTCCACCCCAACTGTGTTCCTGTTTTCTATGACTCTCTCTCTCTCAAAATAAATAAATAAACTTTAAAAACCTTACAGGAGACTTGGTCATAACAGTGAAAATATTTGGAAACAACTAAAATGATCACCAATAGAAAAAGGGTGTACTAAAAAGTAGTATCCTATACAGCAGAGAAAAAGAATGAAAGATACCTAGGCATAAAAACACAAATCTCAAAAATGTACTAAACAATAAAAAAAAAGCGGTAGAATGACTTGCAGAGTATAATATCATTCATTTAAAGTTGTAAAACTTTGAATCAATATGATACAGTATATTGAGATACATAGGAGTCACAGGAATTCTAATTTTGATGGTGGTAATTTTTGGTGAGGGAGAATGAAATGTGACCACTGAATAATACAATGAAATTTGAATGTTATTATTAACCACTTATATCTTAGCCTGCATTGTAGAATATGAGGTGTTTACCTTTATGTTGCCATGTAATATTTCACCTTAAGAATATTTAAAACAAGTACAAAGAAAATTATGAGAGGAAATGGGTAAAGTGAGAGGGTTTTCTATCCAGAAAGACAAAAAGCTCAGAAATCTTGTTTGAGTAATGAGGAATTACTCAAAACAAATTTTGCTAAGATGCCAGCTTAATGTGGTGAAACAAAACCCTCGTTATTAACAGGCTGTTCAAGTATGGACAAAAATATAAATTCTAAGCAAAAACTTAATAACAACCAATGCCCGAAATCTTGAACAGATGGAGGGGAAGGTAACAGTTCTAAGCCAAATCTATAAACTAAAAACTGACTGCAGGTATTTCATTCTTTCATACATTTATTTTTCATTCATGCATTTTTTCATTTTCAACGAGACCCTGTGGAACCCCTCCTATGGAGAAGGCACTGTGGTGGACCTGTGCTGTCCAATGTAGTAGCACCTAGCCATATGTGGCCATTTAAATTTGAATTAATTAAAATGTAACAAACAAACAAAAAAACAATTCCTGGGTTATAGTAGCCAGATTTTAAGTGATTAATAATAATTCCATGCAATCATGTGGCTTGGCCTGTGATGAGATTTAAAACATTCTCATTACTATAGAAACATCTATTTAATGCTGCTATTAACCGATGGTAGGAGTACAGCAATGAACACAGATTTTGCCTTCTTTTAAAATTTTTTTTTTTAAAGATTAGTTTATTTTTGAGAGGAGAGAAAGTGCGAGACAGAGAGACAGAGAATCCCAAGCAGGCTCCATACTGTCGGCACGGAGTCTGATGCAGGGCTCAAACCCATGAACCATGAGATCATGACCTGACCCAAAGTCGATATTTAAGCAACTGAGCTACCCAAGTACCCCCAGATTTTGCCTTCTAACAGAGAAAAGAGAAAACAAAGGAAATATTATAAAAATGTATTATCATGTAAATAATAATGACTCATTAGAAAAAATAAAGCACAGTAAGTGAATAGAGAGTAAAGAGTATGTTCTGATGAAGTGGTTTTCATAAGAAATCAAAACTATGGAATGAAAGGCATTTTGATTTATTGGAAAGGAGTTAAACCAAGAAATGTGTGGCTTCGTGAATGCCAAGATAAACAATTGTTTTAAGAAGAGAGCAAAAAAGAGAGCTTTAGTAAGATAAGAATTTTGAAACTGTAATTGGAAGTAATAAGAGGGAGGATGTTCTGAACTCTCTAGCAGACGCAGAGGGAGAAGACAAACAGGTAGAGGGATACCCCGACATGTCAAAACAGAAAGAGGCCATGAAAGCACAGATGTATTTAGTTTGTAAGCTCATTGATAGGAAATCAGAATTTAGATCTAATTTTTCCTATTTCCACTCTGAGATAGGTCAAAAGAGAGAAGTTGGAAATAGAGTTTAAGAATGAATACGTTTGAAAAAACTGATGTCTAAACTTTTTTAGCCTGAAGTTAATATTTATTCTTACCTACTATTCCATTCTTATGACTCTATTCTTCTTCATAACCCAATTTATAGAATCACATTCTCTATTCGTCTTTCTCTAAGTGGAACCCACTCCAGATTTGATAACCCAGCTCACTTCTGTCACCACATCTATAATTCTCTCATCGTCTCTTCCAGTAACCTTACATTCTATCTAATGACACAGCTCATGTCCTATCTTCTCAGGAATCTTTCTTTGGTAGCAGTATACTGATAAATGTTTAACAACCACCTCTCAGAACAAACACGAAAACAAAACCTCATTTCTGGTATTTGCTGATTCCATGGTATAGATCTCACCATGGTTGATTTTAAGCTACTACAAGTCCCTAATTGGCTTGCAAAATTAATGATAATTTAGCAGCCACCTTTCTGGCAAGGCCTGTGAAGGACCTATCCTGCCATGAAGATGGAAACAGCTTGAGGATTTCAAACAGTGACCTGGTCCAAGGATGGAATGTTTTGGATAAAAGTTAGCTGAAACACTATATAGACTTTTTGTGGTTGTTAATTCACCCTTTTGCATTGCGACTGGTTCTAGAGTTAATTACTACCAACAGTTACCATTTCTGTGTCATTCTAAATTATTCCTGACTCTAGAACATCTGCAGCCTGGATAACTCTTCCCTAAAATCTTTTGGTACATTCTCTCCGTTCATTACAATCAGACATAACTTTCTCAAAGAGGACTTCCCCTTGGAATTCTGCTTAAAATAGACACTCTCCCATCTCCACACTACCGCCTCCAGAGACTGCTCTAGTTGTGTCCTACATGTTACAATATGTTTATATTTGTGATCATTGTCCAAATTTTTTTCTAAGTTCCATTGTGATGTATTCTTCTGTGTAGTTCATTTATAATTTATTTCTTAATTTCTACAAGCATGGAGATTTTCTAGGTATCATTTTTTCTTTCCCTTTATTGTTTTATATTAAGCTTTTTATTTCAAAATAATTAAGAATCATAGGAAGTTGCAAAGAAACATACAGGACAGTTTTGTGTCCATTTCAGCCATCATCCCCCAGTATTAACATCACAGGTAATGATAGTACAACATCAAATGCACAAACTGTAGTGCTTATTGATTCCCCAGCAATACCTGCACTTTTTTTCTGTATAGGTGTATAACTCTATGAAATTTCATCACATGTGTAGCTTTGTGTAAACACCACCACAATCAAGACCCTTAATTGTGCATCATCACATTTCCCTGATGTTACCCTTCAACCATCTCTAGCCCCAGGCAACCACTATCTGTTCTCAATCACTGTCATTACACTATTTAATGGATAAAATGAAATCCTGCGGGGGGGCCTGGGTGGCTTACACAGTTAAGTATCTTACTCTTGGTTTCTTCTCAGGCCATGATCTCACGGTTTGTAAGTTCAAGCCCTGCATCGGTCTCTGTGCTGACAGTGAGGAGCCTGCTTGAGATTCTCTTCCCTCCCTCCCTCCCTCTCTCTCTCTCACTCAGAATAAACAAACTTAAAAAGTAATGAAATCCTGCAATATAGGACCTTTTGAGGTTTTTTCTTTTCAGTAGCAATCTGGAGTTCACACAAATTGTTGTATGTATCAGTAGTCTTTTCCTTTTCATTGCAGGGTTGTATTCCATGTTATAGATGTACCACAATTTGTTCACCACTCACACACTGAAGGACATTTGGGTGTTGTGCAGGTTTTGGCTAGTGTGTTTTTGCTTTTGTTTCCCTTGCCTGAGGAGACATATCTAAAAGAAAGTTGTTGCTATGGCCAGTGTCAAAGAAGTTACTGCCCGTGTTCTCTTCTAGGATTTTTATGGTTTCATGTCTCACATTTAGGTTTTTAATCCATTTAGAGTTTATTTTGTGCATGGTATAAGAAAGTGGTCCAGTTTTATTCTTTTGCATGTTGCTGTCCAGTAGGTTTTAGATAATATAAACAAAGCTCCTATGAATATTATGCAGAAGTTTCTGAATGAAAATAAGTTTTTATTTCTCTGGGAAATATGTTTAAGAGTACAATTGCTAGGTTGTATTGGAAGGTCCACTTTTAGTTTTAAAAAGAATTGAACTATTTTCCAAAGTAGCTTTATCATTTTACATTTTAACCAGCAATGTCTGAATGATGCAGTTCCTCAACATCCTTGCTACTATTGGGTGTTAAAACAGTTTTTTGTTTTAGCCATTCTGCTAGGTATATAGATATGTCATTGTGGTTTACTTTGTACTTCTTATTGCCAGGCAGGGGTGGGGGTTCCAGCTCCCCATTAGGCCTCCACTGACTTTTAGCTGGGAGAGGTAGGGGTGCCTAGCTACTCCTTCCTATGTGTCCTCCACTGGGTCCACGCAGAGGGTGCAGTCTCACGCCTGCTGGGTTGTGGTGGAAGGTGATTCACCATTAAGCCTGTGTTGACACTGGCTCCCCACACAGTGTTGGTTGACAATGAAAGGGGAGAAGCTTGACTCTAACCAGTGGGCTGAAAGTCCTGTACTCCTACCTGGCTTCTCTGACATCACTCCAGCAGGAAGATTGGGATGCCTCATAACCACCTAGCAAGGTGGCTCCTTACTCCACCTTTGAGGGGCCACAGCTTTTTCTCTGGTGTTTGGCTGGAGTAAAACGGTTATTATCTAAATGTATTCTCCCTTGTTAAGCTGCCCTTTTCCTGTCCCCTTTGCTAGAGACCAGGCTTCTGTTGGAGATTTATCTGATCTGCACCCACTGGCATTTATGGTTTACCGGTTTCTTCAGCTTTAAGTCCAGGATATATAACTAAAACAAAATCTTGGAAACTCACCACCTCATTGTTCCTCTGGTTCCAAGGTGCCTATCCAGCCTGCCTACTTCTCTCCACCTTTGAAAGTCATCTCATGTTTGTTTTAGAGATAACAAGTAGGGTTTTTTTTTGCTGTACTCAGGGGAGGGAATAGGGATAAGTACATCCACTCCATCTTTCGGAAAGTGAGGTTGAGAACACTGACTTTTATGCTTGCATCTGTATTTTCAATCTTTTTATTACATGCTTCATTCAAGACCATTTTTTTTTCTGAACCTGTTTTACTAATTCTTTTTCTTCAGCTTTTTCAAATCTGCTTTTAAGTTTACCAGGGAGTTTAGAATCACAGGTATAGTAGTTTGCAATTCAAATATTTCTAAAAAGACTTCTTTTCAAATCTTCAGTTGTCAATTTTCATAATTTTCATTTCTGAAATTTAAAAATGTAATGTTATATTTATCAACATGTTAAGCATAGTTAGGTGGTTTATACCTGGTAACTTTACTATCTTCAATATCTTTCCTTTTTTGGTGATTTGTATTATTTAGTCTCTTTGTGTGTGGGGTTACCTTTCATTTTGTGCTGGGCAAGAATGTCCTTAATTTACTTTACTTCTGTGACATTTTGAGTCACCCAGATGATCTGTGGTTGGCTTCAGTCTATGGGCAGTCTTTATAATGACTACAGTTCAATTTCATTCTGTTCCTTAAGACACAGACTTCTGGGGTCTCAATCCTAGGAAAAGGTTAGTTTTCCGATAGTCTCCAGTAGTAAGAATGGGTAGTTTTCTACATAACTTGGTAGAATTTGGATTCTATCTTAAATTTCCAAAGTTTTGTGTGGCTGTTACAAGAACCGCCCAGTCATTCAGCTGCCTCTCCCATATCAGATACTGCCCTTGGAAAAAGTAGCCTTACATGTTGGTCTCACCTTTATGGGTTTCTGTCTTCTAAAAGAACTTGGCCCAGTTATTTATTATTACCTTGTTAGTTCTCAGATACGTCTATGAAGATTTAAAAAATACATTTTAACCATATTTTTGTTAGTAGTAATTTGTAAGAGTATTTTTCCAAGTTACCCAGTTCTACATTACTAGAACAATTAATTTTCTTCTATTTTTCTAGTACTTTCGTGTAGAAGGGAAAATAGGATTCCATGTTTCAACTACAATCTTCATTGAATTAAAAAATTGCTGATATAAAGTAAATTTTATTTATTATTTTTTATTTTTTTTAAATGTTTTATTTATTTCTAGGAGAGAGAGAGAGAGACAGCATGAGCAGGGGAGGGTCAGAGAGAGAGGGAGTCACGGACTGAAACAGGCTCCAGGCTCTGAGCTGGCAGTCAGCACAGAGCCCGACATGGGGCCCAAACCCACGAACCGTGAGATCATGACCTAAGCGAAAGTCAGACGCTTAGCTGACTAAGCCACCCAGGCGCCCCAATATAAAGTAAATTTTAATTATGTACTTTTCTATAGCTTCCTTTCCATTAATAAGTTGGTCTTGATGCAGTAGCTTGGTTTATTCAAAGGGGCACAAGACATGGAATTCAGGTTTTCTTTCATAGCACTCTTCCCTAAGCTGTCTTTTTACATTGAATGAATTTACCAATTTTAGTAAGGATTTCCTTATTAGTAAAAGTAAGAAAAAATTGAACTAGTTGATTTCTAATCTCTAAACTCAATGATGTTTTAGGTCTATAAATTAAAAGAGGTAGCTATTCTATGTTATAGAATTATTATCTTTCCATTCAGTAGTTTAAATTTCTATTAAGTACTGATTTATAGGAATTACAGTTGAGTAACTTATTAAATATAAAACAGGGATGTTGTCAACAATATCAAAACTGTATAGGACGTCATATTTGATTTCTACATTGATAATTTATAAAGAACCTCATAAAGAGAATTAAAAGGAGAACTTATAAAGAGAATTAAAAGACATTCCAGTTGAATGTTATGCTTATTTGTTATTACTCCAAAACCTTTAAAAATAGGAAAAAGATATAAGCCAATGAGAGAAATGTAAACACCAACTGTATGTTTAGTGATATTAAGACAGTATTATTACTGTCTTAATTATATTATTGGTATTATTGCTATGTTTTAAAAATTCTTGAAATATTTACAAATGCAGTACTATATTTGAGATTTGCTTAACTATGACTGAGCGTAGGTAGGTTAGACAAGATACTGGGTAGGTGTATAGAATTTAGATTGGTCACTGGTTGAAATTGTTTGAAGGACACATACAGATCCATTACACTTTCTCTTTACCTTTGTATATATTTAATTTCCTCCATAAAAAAATGTTAAAAAAGGGAATGGAGGAAAAGTAGAGATGATAGTAATGTTTAACTTTATCATAGGAAATGGAGCATTTTAGATTCCAGAATCTCCATAGGACTTAGAGCCTACAGTTACAATGATAAATGCTAAAAAATCTCATAGGTAGGTCAGGTGTCTGTTTCAAAGGTGTTTGCAAAGCAGAGGATCAAAGATCCCTTTTTAATGAGGATTTTCATATTTGGTGTTCCCAAATAGGATCATAATAGTTCTCATAGGAAAAAGAGTATATTGTTGCATTTACTTACATTTTTAACATAATTTAGTGTTGGTTTTTATATATCGATATCGAGTATTAGAAACCTATTCTGACATTATTAGTTGACAATTTTTAGTGAAATAAAATATATACTATTTGTGAATCATGATATTTAAAGATTTTTCTTTCTAATTAGGTTTCAAAATACTGTAAATAACCATGCCTGAAAATAAGACAATTTCCTGTTCTTTCACTGAAGGTGATCAAGCCAAGAAAAGTAAGTTTATTATTAAGTGATTTTCTTTGAAACTGGGTCATAGGTAATGCAATTAAGTCAATTATAGAAGGTAGCTGCAAAGATAGTAGTCTTCTCCAGGACAAAGGGTCACACAACCAAACCTTATGGGGATCAGGAAGGTGAGGTAAATGAAAGGAGTAAGTCAGTTTAAGAAAAGCCCACTATCTGGAGTATAATCAATTTCTTTAATATTTGCTATTGAACTAAAGTATGGGCAATACAATATACAGGTAGTACAACAGAGCCAGCTCTTACTGGCTCATGTGAGCCAATTGTATACATCTCAGCTCTATTCCTCTGATTGCTTGAAATTGGCTGGTTAATAACAGCTGGTTATTAAAATTTTACCAGCACCCACTGAAGATAAATACAAAATTAAAAATAAAAAACTAAAATTGTATTAGCTTTTATTGTATTACTTTGCATTCTGAGCCCCAACATCTTTTATTTTGTATTGCGTTAGTAACATCATGTCTTTGTGTGGTATAGAACAGAGGTCAGCAAATTACAGCCAATGGGCCATATCTGGACAGCAGCTATTTTTCTACCTACAGCCCAAATGCTAAAAATGGTTTTACATTTGTAAAGTGTTGTTAAAAAAAGAAAAGAAAAAAACAAAGAGGAATATGCAATGCATGTGACCTACAAAAGCTAAAATTTTTACTATCTGGTCCTTTACAGAATAAGTTTGCCAGTCCTTGGTATAGAATTTTGCCTTGAATACTGTGGGAACCATAGTCTTTGTAGTCCTTTGATAGTCAAGTTATCCACTGTTGCATTAATGCTACATAAAAAACAACCAAAACAAACTCCTATTCATTTTAGTTCACTTATGCATACTTGTGCTGAGTGGTTCTATTAATCTCAGGTGGGCTCAGAATGGCTCACTCATACATCTGCAGTAAGACACAGGTCAACTAAGCATTGATGTTGCTTATTTGGGGTTTGATCTTTTACAGGCTAGTAGCCTTGGCTGCACCATGCTGTCTCTCATATTCCTCCAGCAGCTTTGATCTCATGGCTTGAGAGGAGGAATAGAAGCTTACAGTGCCTTTTCGGGTCAAGGCTCAGAACTGGCAACTATCATTTGTTGTATTTTATTGGCCAAAGCAAGTTATAGGGCCAGCCCAGAGTTAAGGGACACGCTGCTAATGCCCATCTTTTGATGATGGATGCTCCAAAGTCACATTGGAAAGGAAGGTGAACACACTAGGAGGAAAAACTTATTGGGACTATTATTGCGATCCAGCTGCCACCATCTTATTAGGCATTAAAAAAGAAAGCAATCATTTAATAATTCTGAACATGGTTGAGAGTATTGCACAACAGATTTCATGTAGGATTACCAATCTTGGGTAAGATTTTAGTACTTGTTACCATATTCAGTTTCATAATATTTCAATAACCTTGTTTTTTTGCTCTTTATTCACTCTACCAATATTAATTTAAAAAAAACATGCAATTTCATTGTCACAGAGTTTGTATAGTGAAGTTTAAGCAAAAAATTTTTAATTTCTGGACACTGATTTCGATCTAAGATTAGCAATATGGATCAAGTTATTCACTTAAAACAACTTTCCCATAGACACTATTTGGAAAGAAGATAATCAGATCCTACTTGCACATATCTCTTATTTAAATACTTGAAAATAACTTTTCAAATTTTTTGGATTACAGTGTTAATTAAAAACTAATTGTTTGTTCCAACACTTTTGAGAGCGATGCTGACGGCTTCCCTTTGAATCACCTCACAAAGTCTGTTTTGTATTACAGCAAAAACTGACCAATCTACATTGGTTTGCAAGCAAAAACTCCTATGTGTGGTACATCAGGAGCAAGTTAATCATACTTAAAAAGGCAGGCCACTTGTATCTAGTCTATGCAATGAAGAGATATACACAAATATAACCACATTCCACATTATTTAATGGAATATGAGTGTTCTACAATACAGATTAATTCTGTACATGCGTATGGAATGGAGTATGTCTGGTTGGCTCTTTGGAAAATAATATGGTTAATAAACTTTCTTTTGGTATTTGCTTTTGGTAAGTTTACAATATCTGTATTTAAATGACATTAAAATTGATATTTGGAATGCTGGCATAAATATTGATTATCAGTTAAAATTAACTTCTATCACTTTGGCATTGTACCATCCTTAAGCTTTCCATCCTCTGTGTAAACCAGTCAGCCACTACAGACAACATTCAGCTCATCAAGCAAAGCATTGAGATGTCCATATTCAAACTACAGAAATTTATCAGACTTGCAGTGTTTATTATCATGTTTTGGCAGATCTCAAACTTTTAAGCCCAAAGCAATCTTTGCTAGATGATGTACTGAACCTAATTATGTACCAACCTTTGAAAATGTTTGTCATTAACTCTGTCATTAACATCACAAGAACACAGTGTGAGGTCTTATTTATTAACTTCTACCAGATGATATTCAACATGGTAGTTTTCTTAACATCAAAAATAAATCCTTTCCTTATGTTGTGTCAATCATCATGAAATTACTGTGGCCATATCAAAATTCTTATTGTACTATAAATAAACATACAGAGTTGGATGATTATTCTTTGCTTTTAGCTGAAATAAATAATAAAATAATTAAACTTTTCCAAGTTGTTTTGTACAGTCACAGCCATATCTAAAACTTGCTGACCAACAGTATTTTCAAGTGACTAATATTTACAAATGGTTGGCTCTGGAATAATTTCTATTATATTTAGCAATACCTTTTTACAAACTAACCACCTGTAATATTTTGCTTTTTAGGTAATATTTTCACTAATTATAAAACTGAATTTCATGGCAGTGTCATATATTTGAGTTATGATACTGATACTGCATCAGTTTTCCTATTTATTGTATTTCATAATATATCTTTTTTTTTACAGATTAGTGTCTTATTTGTTGAAATAGGAAATATTTCATACATGTAAAAAATATAATGTATGTGTAAAGTATGAAGAATACTGGTAAAATAGGATATGTGCAATCATAACACATGAAGAAATAGAACCCCGAGTTCTCTCACCTCTCCCAAATCACATTTAGCTTGATATTATTATAAATCAACATGCTAACACAATACATATATAGTCGTATATTTAATCTTATATTACAACTTTATCTTATTAATTCACTAATATCAGCTTGATCATCTGAAAGCGAGGTTTGATTTTTACTTTTCTCCCATTATAATTTTATTACTTTCCTCCCCTATTGCTTAGTTTAGATCCTTTAGAACCCTGTTAAATGAAGCAATAAAAATATGCACATTTATCTTCTTGTTCCTGATTTTTAAAATGAGACTTTTAATGTTTCACCATTAAACATGATGGAATTTTTTACTCATCTTGTTTTAGTCTGGTTTTGTTAGCAAGGTATTTATAACTTCAAAATTGAATTGGGGGAATTTTTCTTCGTTTTCTGTTCTCTGAAAAATAAAATATTTTAATTTTTTTTGAATGTTAATTTTCAGAGAGATACTATTGATATAAACTATTTATTGGTAATAGGATTCTTTAGGCCTTCTGTTTATTCTTAATTCACTATTGGCAACTTATATTTCTTTGTTTTAAAATTTGTTCATTTGGTTAAATTTTAAGTATACTGATATCACATTGCTAATATTTTTTTACTTTTATATCTTTCTACACACAATTCTCATTTATTTGCTTCTTCTGTTTCTTCTTCTGGTTTGTCTTGATCAATTTGCCAGATGTGTCTATTTGTGCTAAACTTTTCAAAGTGGTAATTTCTGATCTTTTTAATTATCTCTAGGTTTTTTTTTGTTGGTGGTGGTCTATTTTCTGTTTTATTAATTATTACACCTTCTTTTCCTTCTACTTTCTGTTTGTTTTTCCACATATTCTTAATTTGGACACTTACATTACTAGTTTTTAGACCACTTTCTTTTCTAATATAACTAAAGTTACAAATTATCTTGAGATATCATAGATATAGTAAAAAGATATAGTAAAAAAAAAATTGATTTGATAATCCAATCCATTTAAAGCAGAGATTTACTCAGCATGCAATTTACTAAATGCTGTTATGAGTAATATTGTTTAACTTAAAAACTGTTATATTCACATACCATAAAATTCACCTCTTTAAAGTGTACGATTCAGTGTTTTTAGTATAATCACAAGGTTGTATAACCATCATCATTATTTAATTCTAGAATACTTTCATAATCCCCCAAAGAAGCCCTATACCATTAACAGCCACTCCCCATTCCCCCTTGACCCAGTCCTGGCAACCATAAACCTATGTGCCTTGGTGGGAATATTAAGTGTCTGGTGTGCACTGACTAATTTCCTAGTGATGGGTACCATCAGCACCTTGGAGCATACCTATAACATACAGGTGATGATGAAGTTCAGTGAAAGGACTGTCATCACGTTTGCAGTGGGGGCCAAGAACCATTCTGACCTACCCAAGCCAGTAGAGGGGCCGAAGCAGCTGGCCAAGTCAGACCCCATGGAGTAGTGCATCATCAAGCAGTGCATCCTGGGTGCAAATCAGGGCACGTGCCAATGAGCTGCACCTGAGACCTGCCTGAAGACCCTGGAGGAGGACCACACCTGCATCGCTATCAAAAAAATCTGACTGGGGGGCACCTGGGTGGCTAGTTGGTTAATTAAGCAGCCGACTTCAACTCAGGTCATGATCTCACAGTTTGATTTCAAGCCCCATGTCAGGCTCTGTGCTGACAGCTCAGAGCCTGGAGTCTGCTTTGGATTCTCTCTCTCTCTGTCTTTCTGACACTCCCCTGCTCGCACTGTGTCTCTCTCTCAGAAATAAATAAAAACATTAAAAAAAATTAAAAAAAATCTGGCTGGGAGTCAAACGTGCTCTGCCTGTCCAGATCTCCAAACAAGCACAAAATGCAGCACATAAAGTGTGGCCCCTCACAGACCACCTGGTGGAGGACACTGACCAGAGCTAGATGTGGGCCCGCCAGGATCTGAAGCAGCAGGCCACTGTCTGGCCAGAGTACAAATGGGACCTGGCCTAGACCCGTAAGATCTGGTGCTTTAGTAGTGGGATTTTTTAACTCCATACCCAGGGTTCATTTTCTCACGGTTTCGAAGGATGAAGAGGTGGACACAAAACGTGCAGCAGGCACAAGTTTCTAAGATCAGAGAGGAAGAATAGTATGAAAGCTCTCTTTGCAGAGGGGGACATTTGAAAGTGAAAGCCATGACTATAAGTAAGGGTCCTTGTTTCATAAGGTTCTGAGCAGCTTCCCCTCCCCCCTTCCCCCTTGCTCCCTCTCAGCTCCCACCCTGGGCTCCACAGCTCTAGGTGCTGGGTGGTCCATTCCTGATCGGTTCAGTTCCATTGTGAGAGGTGGCCTATGGTCCTATCATTGTGGGCCATACCGTTGTGATCTACTACTTATTTTTAGTTAGGTCTTTTGTCAAGTTCCTGAGGGAAACCTGAGGGAGTGTAGGTGGTATCTGTCACATTCTTAAGAGAAACCTTAGCCTGAGGTGGTTTGCCTGGTCAGACACTCCCAGTAATTGTTCTAAAATATGTTTTTCCACACCCAGGGGCCTCAGGTTTCTAATCGTTCCCTCTCTGCCTACTGAATCCTATCTTCTATCACTTTGGGCCTGATGGCACTGGCCCCAATACATGACCAGGACTGTACAATACCTCAACAAAATCAAGGACAGCTTGGTGGCCCGTTTCCAGCCCGGCCGCTGGGCCAGGAGACTGTGCGAGGCCTGAGCTTTGACGTCTGCGACATGACGCTGCGCAGGGAAGCCATTCAGACCTCCCACCCCCAACCCACCAGGTGGTATCACCAGGGAGTGCTGAGTACCAGCCCCAGCTCAGGGAGCCCGCCACCCTGTGGAGCTCCAGGGGCCTTAAGTGCTTGGCGGTGGGGCGCCTGGGTGGCTCAGTCGGTTAAACCTCCGACTTTGGCTCAGGTCATGATCTCACGTTTCGTGGGTTCGAGCCCCGCGTCGGGCTCTGTGCTGACAGCTAGTTCAGAGCCCAGAGCCTGTTTCGGATTCTATGTCTCCCTCTCTTTCTGACCCTCCCCTGCTCATGCTCTCTCTCTCTCAAAAATAAATAAAACATTAAAAAAAAAAAGAAGTGGTTGGCGGCATCTATAATGTCCTCGTAGAAAGGAAGGTCACGTCTTCGTGGAGTCCCAAATGGCCGGCCCCTCCCTGTTTATCCCGAGGGCTTACCGCTTCTCCATGAATCCTGAGGCCTCCCCACTGACCTGAGGGTCCCACAGGGCCACCAGGCCTTCCCCCACTGCCTGTTTGGCCACTAGATCCTGCTCACCGACCCCTTGGATCACAGCCGCCGCCCTAGCCAGGTGGTGGCAGAGACGCGCAAGCGCAAAGGCCGGCCTGGAGGTATCCCAGCCCTGCACAATTTCCGGAGTAAAGTGGGCTATGGGCGCACTTCGCAGCGGCGCATGCGCCGCGCCTGTGGTCTACTGCATCCCCGAGCATTCGAGTTCCCCTCCGGGTACCGATATACTCCGAACTGTGAGGCACGCCCTGACAGCTTTGTGGGGCTCACTGGGTGCCATCGCTCAGCATACGCCCTGATGCCTTTTCTTTCAGTATTTATCTCAAGATTTCAGAGGTAACAGAAATGCCCTCACTGCCCAGACCTTATTTGGCTGGTGAGGGTTGGGGAGGCCGGATGGAACAACATTCTGGACATTTAATACGAATTTGTAAAATAGTTGGCTTTGTGTATCTGCCTTCTTTTAAACTAGAATTTTGTCAAGGGTCCGTTTTATGGCTGAATACTGTAAATAATTATGTGAATATTCCACATATTGTTTATACGTTCACCAATAGATGGATATTTGTTTTGTTTCCATTTGGGGGCTATTATGAATAATGTTCTTATGAATATTTGAGTCCATGTTTTTATGGGGGCATATGCTTTTATTTCTGCTGGGTATACACTTAAGTCTGGAATTGCTGGGTCATTTGGTAACTTGATGTTTAACTTTCTGAATAATTGCCAATTTTCCCCCCCCAAGCAGCAGCAAATTTTACATTTTAAACAACAGTATATGAGAATTCCAGTTTTTCCGTACCCTTGTCAAGGCTTGTTATATTCTGCTTTTGCTTTTTGGGTTTTTGTTTATTTTTGTTTTAACTATTATAGCCATCTTTAGTGGGTGTGAATTGATAATTCATTGTGAGGGTGTTTTTTTTTTTACCTTTTTTTTTTTAACGTTTATTCATTTTTGAGAGACAGAAATTGACAGGGAGTGAGCAGAGGAGGGGCAGAGAGAGAGGGAGACATAGAATCAATCAGAAGCAGGCTCCAGGCTCTGAGCTGTCAGCACAGAACCAAACTCAAACCCAGGAATCCTGAGATCACGACCTGAGCCCAGTTAGAGACTTAAGGGACAGAGCCACGCAGGTACCCCTCATTGTGGTTTTGATTTGGATTTCTCTGATGACCAATCATGGGATGATCTTTAAATGTGCTTACTGGCTATTTGTTTATCTTTGGAAAAATGTTTAAATCTCTTGCCATTTTTAAATTGGGTTGTCTTTTTTATCCTTGAGTTGTAAGAATTCTTTATGTATTTCATAAACTAAATCTTTACCAGATATATGACTTGCAAATGTTTTTGCCCATGGCAGGGTTGTATTTTCATATTCTTGACAATGTCTTCTGTAGCAAAAAAATTTTTTATTAAATGAAGCCAACTGATGTATTATTTAAAATTGCTTGTTCCTTTGATGTCACATCAAAGAAATTATTGCCTAATCTAAGGTCACAAATATTTACACCTCTGTTTTCCTCCAAGAGTTTTATAGTAATAGTTTTTGTATTTAAGTTTCTGATGATTTTTGAGTCAATTTTTATATAATGTGATTTATGTTGGACTCAGAATTTATTCTTTTACATGTGTATCTCCAGTCGCCTAGTATCATCTGTAGAAAAAGACTATTTTTTTCTTATAGAATAGTCTTGGCACCCATGTAAAAATCAACAGACCATAAATATGAGTTTATTTCAGGAATCTGAGTTCTCCTCCACTGATCTACATGTCCATTCTTATGCCAGTACCACACTGTGTATTATAGTTTTGTAGTAATTTTTAAAGCTAGAAGTGTGATTTCTCCAACACTGTTCTTCTTTTTTAAGACGATTTTGGCTAATCTGAGTATCTTGCATTTCCATGTGAATTTTTAGGATCAGTTTGAAATTTTCTGGGGGGAAAAACAAGGCCATTGGAATTTGATAGGAATTGCATCGAATCTCTGGATCAATTTTAAGGGTTTTGGCATCTTAATGAGATCATGTCTTTCAGAATACTAATATAGGATATCTTTGTATTTTACTTAGTTGTTAATTTTTTTTCAACAGTGTTTTGTAGATTTTAGTGAAGAAGTCTTGCACTTCTGTTACTTTTATTCCCAAATAGATATATTTTTTATTCTTTCTTTCTTTCTACTCCACCCCCTGCCCTCAACTACTGTGGCTAGAATCTCCAGAACAATATTGAATGGAAATATTCATCAATATTCATGGCAAAGTGTGGATAAGCTTGTCTTTTTCCTGACCTTAGGGGAGTTTTTCACAAACTTTTTAATTCTGTTGATGAAGAAGTTTCTCTCTATTCCTATTTTGTTTCTGTGTTGTTGTTGTTTTTTTTTTTTTTACCATAAATGGGATTAAATTTTGTCAAATACTTTTTCTGCATCTATTGAAATGCTTGTGTGGTTTCTTCCCTTTATTCTGTTAATATAGTATATTACATTCATTGATTTTCATGTGTTGAAACATTTCTGGGACAAATCTCACTTGGACATGGTGTATAATCCTTTTTATATACTGTTGGATTTAGTTTGCTCGTATTTTGTGAGGACTTATCTCCTAATATTTTTTTTTCCCTTCTCCTTCTCCTTGGATTTGGTTTGGTCTTCCTAGGATAAGATATAAGGCTATTGATTAAAGTTCTTTTCTTCACGTACTTCCCTCTGATGATTTATTTCACTAAACTTCATATAGGTTTAATTGTGTTGTCATTTTGTTTTTATTCAAATCAAAGTATTTTCTGGTTTCCCTTGTGATTTCTTTTTTGACCCATTATTTATTTAGGATTGTGTTTAAAGTTTACAGATTTGAAAATTTCCCAAATTTCCTTTGGTCACTGATTTCTATTTTTGCCATTGTAGTCAAAGAAGATACTCTGTGTGATTTCAACACTTATTTAAATGTACTGAAACCTATTTATGGCATAATATGTGCTCTAATATGGAGAACATTCCATATGCACTTGAGAAAAATGTGTTTTCTACTCTTGGTGGACTATTCTATTAGTTGTTTCTTAGGTCTAAGTGGTTTATGGTGTTTTCGAAGCTACTTCTGTCTAGATGTTTCATCCATTATTATTATTTTAGAGAGAGAGCATGAGCAGGAGAGAAGGACAGTTGGGGGGGGAGAGAGAGAGAGAGAAAGAGAGAGAGAGAGAATATTAAGCAGGCTCCATGCTCAGAGCAGAGCCTAACGTGGGGTTCAATCCCACCACTGTGGGATCATGACCTGATCCAAAATCAAGAGTCAGTTGCTCAACCAACTGAGCCACCCAGGCACCCCCATCCATTATTTAAATTGGGCAGTTAAAGATTTCCACTACTATTGTTGAACTGTCTGTTTTTCCTTCAGTTATGTCTGCTTTTACTTCAGTTTTAGGCTCTTTTAAGTTTGTATATGTTTATAATTGTTACAGCTTCCCAAAGGATTGACCCTCTTCCTATTATACAGTGTCCTTTATCTCTAGTAATAATGTTTGTCTTAAAGTCATCGTATGTGGTACTATGCAGAAACATTCCTTTATAATATGATCACAAGAACTTTCTCAGTAAAAAGAAAGCATATATTTTATTTATAATTTTTCTGTATAATTTTTATTGGGTTACTCTTTTTGGATAAATTTATATCATTCATATATATTATTATAGTTATTTGACTAGCAGTATCTTCCATTTTATTTTTACTTTTCAACCTTCATTTCTTTTATGTTTTGCATATTTTTGCTATGAATTTACTTTTTTGTCTCATTTTACTCTGTAATGGGGTTTTAGAACATATATGTCCTACTTGTAATCATTATTAAATATTAGCATAAGATGTTCTACAAGTACTTAAATCATATATTTATTTATATCTGTATAATATATCAAAATATGCTTTTAAGTTAGTTTTAATGTTTATTTTTGAGAAAGAGAGAGGGAGAGAGCATGAGCAAGGGTGCGTGACTGGGGGAGGGGCAGAGAGGGAGACATAGAATCCGAAGCAGGCTCCAGGCTCTGAGTTGTCAGCACAGAGCCAGATTTGGGGCTCGAACCCATGAACTGTGGGATCATGACCTGGGCCAAAGTCAGATGCTTAACCAACTCAGCCACCCAGGTACCCCAGTCTATCAGAATATTTTAATGCTGCTAGAGTAAACATTATATTTTCTACCTTATAATTTACATATGTGAAATGCTCAAGCTTTAAATTTATAATTTAATGTATTTTGGTAAGTGTATACATGATAAATGTAGAACCACTGCCCATTTTTGGGTAAAAAAGAAAAGTTTCTCACCTACCATAGGTAACCACTATTTTGATATCTTTCACAGTAGGCTTTTTTTTTTGAACCTCATAATAATGGAATTATAAAATACCCATTTTGCTCAATGTACTTTTGAGATTCATTAGTGTTATTCCATGTATTAATAGTTCATCTTTTTTTTTACTGCTTAGCATTATACTACTTAATTGATTTCAGTTTTAGTTGGTTTTGTTTTTGATTATTAGTGTTATTTTAAAATAATCCTTATGTCAATTTTTTTTTCCCTGTATTTTCTTTTAGTAGGTTAGTGACTTCAGATGTTACATTTAAGTGTTTAATCCATTCCAAGTTAATTTTGGTATAAGATGGGGGTCTAGTTTCATTCCTTTGCATGTGAATCTCTAGTTTTCCCAGCACTATTTATTTTTTTTTTTAAAGTGCTAAATAGGACTTCCAATACTATATTGAATAAAAATGGTGAGAGTGAACATCTTTGTCTTACACCTCACCTTAGGGGAAAAGTTCTCAGTTTTTCCCCACTGAGGATGATGTTCACTGTGGATTTTTCATATATGGCCTTTATTTATGGTGAGGTATGTTTTCTCTAAACCTACTTTATTGCGAGTTTTTATGATGAATGGATGCTGTACTTTGTCAAATGCTTTCTCTGCATCTATTGAAATGATCATATGATTTTTATCCTTTTTCTTATTGATGTGCCGTATCACAGTTTATTGATTTGAGAATATTGAACCACCCTTGTAATGGAGGAATAAATTCAACTTGATTGTGGTGAATGATTTTTTAAAACTGTATTGTTGGATTTCGTTTGCTAATATCAATGATTTTTGCGTCTTTGTTCCTCAAGGATATTGGCCTGTACTTCTCTTTTTTAGTGGTGTCTTCATCTGGTTTTGGTATCAGGATAATACTGGTCTCATAGAATGAATTTAGAAGTGTTCTTTCCTTTTCTATTATTTGGAATAGTCTAAGAAAAGGTATTAACTCTTCTTTAAGTGTTTGGTAGAATTTGCCTGTGATGCTGTCTGGTCCTGGACTTATGTCGTTGGGAGTTTTTTTACTGATTCTATTTCTTTGCTGGTAATGAGTCTGTTCAAATTTTCTATTTATTCCTGTTTCAGTTTTGGTAGTTTATCTATTTCTAGGAATTTATCTATTTCTTCTAGGTTGTCCAATTTGTTGGTATACAGATTTTCATAATATTTTCTTATAATTTTTAAGATTTTTATAGTGTTAGTTGTTATTTCTCCTCTTTAATTTGTGATTTTATTTATTTAATTTCTTTTTGATAAGTCTGGCTAGAGGTTTATCAATTTTATTAATTTTTCTAAGGAATCAGCTCTTGGTTTCGTTAATTTGTTCTATTGTTTCTTAGTTTCTATATCATTTATTTTCTCTAATCTTCATGATTTCCTTCCATTTGATGGCTTTAGGTTTTGTTTGTTCTTTTTCTAACTCCTTTAGGTATAGAGTTAAGTTGTTTATTATATATATTTTCTTGCTTCTTGGGACAGATCTGTATTGCTATAAACTTTCCTCTTAGAACTGCTTTTGCTGCATCTCAAAGGTTGTGTGGACTGTCGTTTTCATTTGGTTCCATGTACTTTTTAATTTCTTCTTTTATTTCTTGGTTGACATATTCATTGTTCAGTAGCATGTTATTTAACCTCCATGTATTTATGGTCTTTCCAGATTTTTTCTTGTGGGTGATTTTTAGTTTCATACTATTGTGGTCAGAAAAGATGCATGGTATTATTTCATTCTTCTTGAATTTATTGAGGCTGGTTTTGTGAACTAATGTGTGATCTATTCTGGAGAATGTTCTATGTGCACTTGAAAAGATTGTGTATTATGCTGTTTTAGGATGGAATGTTCTGAGTATATCTGTTAAATCCATCTGTTGCAGTGTGTCATTTAAAGTCACTTTTTTCTTGTTGGTTTTCTGTTGAGATTATCTGTCCATTGGTGTAAGTAGTGTGTTAATATGCCCTAGTATTATTGTATTATCATTGATTAGTTCCTTTATGTTGGTTATTGTTTTATTTAATTGGGTGCCTCTGTGTTGTGTGCATAGATATTTACAATTATTATACCTTCTTGTTGGATTGTCCCCTTTATTATTATATAATGTCCTTCTTTGTCTCTTGTTACATTCTTTGTTTTAAGGTCTATTTTGGTGAAATAAGTATTGCTACTCCAACTTTGTTTTGACATCCATTTGAATGATAGATGTTTCTCTATCCTCTTACTTTCAATCTACATATATCTTTAGGTCTAAAATGAATCTCTTATAGGCAGAATATTCATGAGTCTTATTTTTTTTTCCATTCACCCTATGTTTTTTGATTGGAGCCTTTATATCATTTGCATTCAAAGTAATTATTGATAGATATATATTTATTGCCATTTGATCACTCTTGGTTTTTTTTTTTTTTTTGAAAATTTTCTCCCTTGTCTTTCACATATTGCTGATTTTCTTTAGTGATATATATTTTCTCTCTCTTTATTTTTTGCCTGTTTATTAGTGTTTTTTGATATATGATTAACATTAGGTTTGTAAATAACCTTTTCTCTTTTTTTCCTAAGTTTATTTATTTTGAGAGAGAAAGAGAGAGCAGGGAAGGGACAGAGAGAGAGGAAGAGAGAATCCTAACCAGGCTCCATGTGCTGTGAGCATAGAGCCTGATGCAAGGCTTGTTCCCATTATCCCAGGATCATGACCAAAGTTGAAATCAAGAGTTGAATGCTTAACCTACTGAGCCACCCAGATACTCCTGGTTTATATATAACCTTTTTTTGCATATAGTAGTCTATATTAAGTTGATGGTCTTTTCTGTTTGAACCCATTCTTTTTTTCCTCTCCTCCCCACATTTTAGGTATGTGGTATCATATTTTACATCATTTTTTTGTGTGTGATGAGTTCCTTGACTGATCTTTTACAGAAATATTCATTATTCTTGCTTTTGGTTTCCTCCTTTATACTGCCACTTTTGGTCTTTACTTTCTACTAAGAGAGTCTCCTTTAATATATCTTGCAGGGCTGGTTTAGTGGTCATGAACTTCTTTAGTTTTTGTGTTTGAGAAGCTCTTTATCTCTCCTTGTATTCTGATTGACAGCCTTGCTGGATAGAGTATTCTTGGTTTCATATTTTTCCCATTCAGCATGTTGAATATATCATGCCACTCCGTCTGGATTGCAACATTTGTATTTGAAGATCTCCTACTAGGCTTAGGGGTTTATATTCTAAGTTAATGACTTCTTTTGTCTTGCTGCTCTTAAGATTTTTTTTCTGCATCACTGTATTTTACAAGTTTAGTTACATTTTGTCTTAGTGTGTGTCTGCTTTTGTTGATTTTGATGGGAGTTCTCTATGCCTCCTGGATCTGCTTCTCTGTTTCCTTTCCCAGATTAGGGAAGTTTTCCACTATTATTTCCTCAAATAAATTTTCTGCCCCCTTTTCTTTCTTTTTCTGGGATACCTATAATATAGGTATTAGTATGTTTGATGGAGTCACTGAGTTTCCTAAGTCTGTTCTCCTAAGTTGATTGATTGCTGCCTATTTTGTACTTCTTTTGTTCATTTCTAATTCTCTTGCTGTTTTCCTTTATGAATTAATGATTTTCCATAGTGGTGTAGTCTGATTCCCTCATTTTTCTCTTGTGTATCTACTATAGTTTTTGCTATATTGTTACCTTAAGGCTTACATAAAACATTTTAGAGCTATAGTAGTATATTTTTTAATTACATTTTTTAATGTTTATTCCTTTTTGAGAAAGATAGAACATAAATGGGAGAGAAGTAGTGAGAGAGAGAGAGAGAGAGAAGGAGACACAGAATCTGAAGCAGGCTCCAGGTTCTGAGCTGCCAGCACAGAGCCCGACATTGGGCTCGAACTCATGAACCATGAGATCATGATCTGAGTGGGAAACAAGAGTTCAACGGTTAACCAACTGAGCCATTCAGGCACCCTGCTATAGTAATATATTTTAAGCTGATTACCCTTTTATTGCTTCCTTTTTATGTTTCTTATGTCACAATTTACATTTTTTTATATTGTGTATCTATTAGGAAGTTATTGCAGCTATAGCTCTTTTTAATACTTCTTTAATCTTTATACTAAAGTTGAGATTAGCATACCACTATACTGTACTATTGGAGGATTCTGAATTTGACTGTATAATTATTTTTACCAATGTATTTTATTTTCTCAAATGTTTTCATGTTACTAATTAAAGTCTTCTTATTTTACCTGAAGAGCTTTCAGAATATCTTGTAAATCAGGTCTGGTGGTGGTGAACACCCTCCCCTTATGTTTGGGAAACACTTTTACCCTCTCTTTCACTTTAGGACAACTTTTCTGGCAAACCTGCTGGGGTCCTTTGCAGGCCACTGGGAATTGTGATCACTTTTTCTGTATATTGATACTGATACTGATAGGTTCTGCCCTTTTCCTTAATTGAAACCCTCTCCATAAGTCGTGGCTTTGCCAGTCTCCTTCTTGGTGCTGAGCGATATTGGCCTGGTGGATGGGATGATGTGGTCAAAATGAAGCTGTCTTCATTCCCTTTTTGTGAGATTATTCACAGACTTTTTTGTTCTACTGTGTTGCTAAAGTTTGTTGAATGGATTCCTGAGCTCTCCAAGTATTATTTTTGTTTGTTAATAACCATCTAACTGTTGAACTTTGTTGTACAGTGGAAGTTGCGACCACCTACTCCATTGTTTTGGTGATGTCACTCTGGACAGTCTCTCAGTGTTTGTTTTTCACAGCTGAATGCTATTTGGAATACCTCCTTGTGAGAATTAACCCAATTGAAGTATCAGAGAAAACATCCAAATATATTTTACTGTGGGCTTTGGTTAATATTTGAATTATAGGTGTTTTTGCAAGGATAACACTTTTACAACATAGTTTTACATATCATTTTCCTTATTTAAAAAAATTATAATAACTGCCCACTGAAATTTTTGTTTTTTGTTTTTTTCAAAGACAATGCCACATCACAAGCTTTGGTTCTATTTGGTGCCCCTCAGGAAGCCATTGAGATTTTTCATGAAAGTAAAATGACAAATACTGAAGGTAAGGACAGAAAACAAGTTATATAATAATCTACATAAACTATATTTTCTCATTAGTTTGTGATTTCCATATTATATTTTTATTAAGAAATACATCCTAAATATCAATATTATTTAGCATAATAATGCTATATAATATTAAGAATACAATATTAGCACCTATTTTTTAAATAATATTCTGTTATAATTGGTTATAAGAATTGTTTATAATTTCAGAAATGTTGAATTTTTAAAATAAACATTCTCTTTATTGCTTATGCCAAGATTAGCAGGTGCTAGAGCCTTTCCAGTTCATTGAAGATATGTTTCTTAGAAGAAAAAGTAGCAGGACCCATGTTTTTGTGGTGTGAAATCCAGAATTAAGAGTCCAAAAACTATTAACTCTTGAAGGTGTCTGATATTGTATGTGGAAAGAAATAGAAAGAGATGACAAAATGCATACATCTCATGTATAGGGATTCATACTTGTTTCTTTTCAGATTATTTTGAAGGACAACTCTATATTAATAAAAATTTTTAATCTTGATTTTGGTAAACTTCTGCTCTGGAGATTTTCAGTTTGACAAGATAAAATGGGGATAAGGTGACATTCTGATTCTTTATCTATTTCTTTCTAGTAGAAATGTTGAATAGAATTTTAATCTCCAGACCTAGGGTTTATTGTTATAGTTTGGGACAAACTTTTTAAAATACCAGATGATTGGTTTATGAAATAATTGATTTGAGACATTGAAATATACATGCACTATTGGGATATAGAGGTATTTCAGAAAATATCCTTATATGAAATGTATAATCGTGCAGGCCAGATAAAATATAATTATAAAGCAATTAGTACAACACAACGGAAAAGAAGGCCTATATAGAGTAATAGCAGAGGTGGCACAAGGTAATTAAAGGTTCTGCACCTAATTCCAGGGTATGAATGTAGGGTTTCTGCACTACCAGCAATTCTTGGACACCATCTAGGGTCCTACAATACAACTCAATACTGACACCATCTCCCTGGAGATAGAGTCAGATCCCACAGGTTAAGAGCTTAGTTCTACAAGACTGCCCTTACTTACCCCACTGCAGAGACCAATCCAAAGACCAGGTTATCACCTACACTTTCAACCAACCACTATAGATTAGAAATTCCAGTGAACCCTCCTCCTTGAGTATGCTAGAATCGCTCACAGAATTCAGAGAAACATTTCACTTACCAGATTACCGGTTTATTAAAAAAGGATATAACGCAGGAACAGCTAGGTGGAAGAGATGTATAGAGCATAGTAGGGGAAATGGTGCAAATCTTCCATTTTGAAGATTTGCCCTCTTTGAATCTGCACTCTCCTCAAATCTTCATGTGTTCCCCAGCCTGAAAGCTTTCCAAACCTTGTCCTTTTGGATTTTTATGGAGGCTTCTTTACCTAGGCATGGCTGATTAAATCATTGGCCATTGACAATTGATTCAACCTCTAGCCCCTCTCCCTTCCCTGGATGTCTAGAATGGGAGTGAAAGTTCTAATTCTCTCATCATGTTCCAACTTTCTAATCATTTACCTCCTATTCTCTTGCTTGTCTTTTCATTTATTATAATATATTTTTTTAGGAGCTGAATGTTTTGTCTTTGATGAAGTTTAATTTATTTTTTCTTTAATGTTTCTCTCTCCATCCTTCCTTTTTTCCTTTCTGCCTGTCTACCTGCACTTTAAACATATATTTCTATTATATTCTGGCCTGCATTTTTTTCTGACGAGAAATATAGCTGTTATTCATATCCTATTACTCTATAGTTTGTTCTCTGGCTACTTTAAAGACTACCTCATTACCATTTTTCTGCAATTTCACTATGATATTCCCAGATATAATTAATTCTCTTTATATTTTAATTGTTTGGAATTTGCTGAGATTTTTAGATGTGTAAGTCAGTGATTTTTTTCATCAAATTTTGAAATAATGTGGCTCTTATTTCCATACATATTTTTCACTCTAAATTTTTTTTTTTCAAGAACCTCAACCCCACATGTTAGATTGTTTGATTTTTGGCCCGCAGTTCTGTTCTTTTCACTTTTGTTTCTGTTCTTTAAATTAGATAATTTCTATTAGTTAATCTACACATTCACTGAGTCCTTTCCATATCCAATTTGTTGGTAAGTCCAACCAATATATTTTTTAATTTAAATTTTCATACTTTTCAGTTATAGAATTTCCATTTTTTTCATAGTTTTAATTTTTATGCTGATACTAATTACGTGTTCAATTATAAAGACCAAATCTTCCTTTCATTACCTGAACATATTTTTTCTTTACCTTTTTGAACATATTTATAATAGTTACTTTAAAATCTTTGCTATGTACAACTCCTGGGATATCATGAATTCAGTTTCTACTGACTCTTTCCCTAGACTTTTAAAACACATTTTTTTGATTTTTGTTTTGATGATTGAATACTGGATATTTGTGTAGTACATTGTTAAGATTCTGGGTTCTATTATTTTTCTCTGAAGAGAATTGAGTCTTTTTCTAGCAGGCAGCTCAGCTAATCATTTGATCAATTTAAAAGTGGTATATGCTTGGGGCATCTTTGTGGCTCAGTCACTTAAGCATCAATTCTTGCTATCTGCTCAGGTCAGATCCCATGGTTCATCAGATTGAGCCCTACATTGGGCTTTGTGCTGAGCCTGCTAGGGATTCTCTCGCTCCCTCTCTCTCTTCCCCTTCTCTGCCTGATTTGTCTCTCTCTTTCCCTCTCTCTCTCAAAATGAATAAATATATATTTAAAAAAATGGTATATACTTGGTTTCCTGCAATAATGTATATGTGCGTTTACTATATATATGCACCAAGAAATTTACCAATTCTCTCTAATTTGGCTACATTTAGTCTGTTATATGTATTATATTACAGCTTGATATAAAAATTTTTAGGGTGGGTCTACAGGAGGTCTTACTCTAATGTACTGACCTTCTTCCTAAGATGTGACACCAAAGAGTGTTTGTTATTGAGGTGTTGATGAAACTGCTACATTCTGTCAGCACTGGACTTTTAAGATTTTCTCTCCATCCCTTGCAGGTGTTTTTTTACCAACACCATTCAACTTCTTGGTTTTTTTTTTTTTTTAATGTTTATTTTTGAGAGAGAGAGCACATGCATGAGCGCAGGAGGGGCAGAGAGAGAGAGGGAGAGAGAATATTGCAAGAATATGAAAAACAAATCTGTGTTCAGATAAGCTTTCTTTTGAGTGCTGAGTTCAGATAAAGGGACAATACAGTAATTCGGGTAATGGACGTAAAGGAACCACATGTGAAAAGCAGGAGAGAAGGAAGGATGGGCTGGGTGAATAAATTATGAAAGGATCACATTCACTGAGCAAAGAGAGTTGGCAGTTTATGAACATAGCATTTTAATTTCATTTGCCCATGAAATCAGCCAGTCCATATTTTTCTCAAATGGAAATTTCATGTTGCAGAGCCAACAAACCTCAACTGTAGCCTGGATCCAGGAAGATCTTACCTCTTAGGCATTGATTCTGAGCAAGGGAGTTAAAGTTGGGCAGATATTAAGAGAGGATATAAATCTTTACTGAGCTCGTCTTTAAACACTCACCTTGACAATTTGTGCACAGGCTTCACGAGGAGGAGTCCTTTTAGTATTTTGACTAAAATCATTAATTAGCTGTATCATGGAATTTAAAGTAAAAAAGATTTTGTATAACACCCTACTAACCCATTCATTTAGTAAGTCAGAAATCTCAGGTTAGAGACTAACTTTAGCTTAAGCATAGTGAGTTAATACTCCAGTCAAAACATGAATGAAAATGGGCATCTAGTGTAGTGATCTAGGGTGTCTCTAAATTAGAAAGAAATGGAAAGTTGTAACTTATACTATGCCTGTATTAGAATAAAAACAGTGATAATAACTCCTGGATTCTGGTTCTGTGTTGCGCTATTCAAGCTGCCATGTCTTTTCAGACTTTTATTGCAAATTTTAACTTCATCGTATTTCTTCACTTTCTTGTATGCAAAATGTTAATCCTAAACCATAGGGGTGCTATGGAAATTAATTATTATTCACATAATAGGTTGAAAGTGGTACATACAGAAAAATGTTAAATGAGTCATTACTATCTTTGTTTTCTCCACATTTAATGAAGCAAAACAAATGTTTTGAGACTAAGGACAACTGCCTCGTTGTTAAATGTGTATTAAAACTTTCTTATTTCTAGAGGGAAGGGCAACATGCCCTTATCAAGATATTTGGATAGGAGATCAATATGTAATTTTCACCAGCTTGTTCTTTAGCCCTATGACTATTACAGAGATGAAAATATATATCAGTGTATGAACTAAAGAGGAAAGATATAATATAACACGAAATATTCATAGCAAGTATATGTGTTGAGTACAGTCAAAGCAAACTAAGCTACATTGGAATATCAGTACTGATATCTTGAAGGAACAATCAAAATTCAAAAATGAGTGATATATGAGACATTTGAGATGCCCTGAAATATATTTTTAAGACTGCTTTGAATTTTTTGGCCACCTTTGTAAAAATATAAAGACAACCATAAAGTATGGCTTATACTCCAAAGCCAAGAAGATACAGTTTAGGTCTCAGTTTTCCCACCTACCAGCTCTGTGGAAATGGACACATTATATAATTTCTCTAAGCCTTTGTTTCCTCATCTATGAAATCAAGATAATCCATTTCATAAGATTGTTGTGAGAATTAAATAAAATGTGGAATCAAAAGTACTTAGCATAGTTCCATGTTTGGCACATATTTTAATTCTCAAAAACTGTTAGTGTGTATGTGTATGTACATATATATAAACATATTTATAAACATATACATATACATATTTGTTACATATAGGATAGTGTGAATCTTTGTTTATAAATGAAACATATGCTGTTTTCACAGAGATTATATTTTTGGAGGAGGGTATTATGAGACTTTGTTTAAAAGATATTTTAAAAATTGCTGTTTAAATGAAGATCCTTACTCTCTATGAGTTGGCATTGAAACAAAAAGCACAGTCTGGAGGAAGGAGCATAACTTCTATGTTCTTCAAGGTCAGCCGAAATGAGGACATCACACTATTCTCACTGAGGCACCAAGCCTATTTTGTATCTTGCATTTAAGATCAGTGATTGCAGCTATCATCCAGCCCAGTAGAGTCCTTAGAGGCAAAAGGACTGCAAGTAAGCACTTTGGTGGAGTTTCATGGACAACTTTGCTGTGCTTCTGCAACCTTCAGTCGATTCGGGACATGCCAGGATTAGAATCACTGAGGCACATCGGACTGAGTGGATTTTATGATGAGTACAACTTGAATGCTATAGTGGGAACATCAATCACTCTTTGCATGAGACTCCAATTTTCAGAAATGGAAGGTAGAAAATGAGGTTATTATAAGGATGAAGGGGACCTGCTTTTATTTTTTTTTTCAGCAAGAGAAACCCATGCTGGTTTTAAAGAACTTCTTTAATGCATGAGTAGTTGGATATTATTTACGCTGGGAGATGTGGACTCTCTTTGAACGGAGAATTTGGAATATATTTTGAAGGAATTTTTTAAGTGATTAAGGAACTAGTTAGAAACTACTGGATTAACTGGGTTTTTTTTTTTTTTTGCCTGTTTTCTTTAGGTTTTTTTTCAATGTTTAGTTTATGATGTTATGGAATACTTTATATAATTACATATAATTTAGTATCATTTAATATCATACCATTCTATAATTTTATGAAATCCTTATCAATGTGTTTTTTAAAGAAATTTAAAAAGTATTAGTATTAATAAAGCAGAATATTTGCATATTCTGAATATCACAGTTTACTATTTTGTATGTAACTATTAACTAATTCCTGTCTGCTTTATCTTTAAGGGGTGAATAAAGGCATTTACTTTAGCTACCCATGCCGACGTCAGAGCTGTGCTTTGGTAAACATCCCAGCACCATGTGTCAACAAAATGATTTCTCACATTGAAAATGTGGAATCTAAAATACAAGAGCACTTGCAACGGGTAAGATTTAAAATGCTAACGTTTTTGTAAACTTGATAGAGCCTATAAGGGCTGTTACTTAAAGAACCCGGGGAGTTATTTTTTTTTTAGTGATACATGGAATATTTTCTAGAATCTTTGCTTAGTGGTATAATTTACTAATCTGGACATGTTTTTGAGTCTCACTTCAGAAGGGTGAAACGACCTTATTAAATAGTTTTTTTCCCTACCTGTTTGTTCGTTATCCTGAGGCAATCATGCTAAGTAGTAATTTCCATAAGCCAACTTGACTAGTAAATTAAATAGTATTTACATCGTTTTTAGGGACACTAAACTGATTAGATGATTAGATGAGTAAATTGGTGTGTAAAAGGACAGCGTGCCCTTCTTAATGAGTTATTTTGTTCTAAAGAAATATGTAATAGGTCTGTTGAAAGAGAATGTAATGATTCTGTCTTTTTAAACTGTTTGCCTTTATTATTCTGAAGGGAGTTCAGTCTTGATATCACTGTAACTTCCGGTTATTTTCAAAGATGACAGGAATGATAAAAACCTTCTCATACCTTTCATTAAGATTGTTCTGTGCAATTACTGCACAATTATCCTGTCCAAACAAGAGGATAGGTTTGTGCTATTTCTCTTCCCTCACTACTGTTCCTGGATCTGGCTCAGAACGTTCAGATGGACCAGTCATGATGCTTGATGTAGCATTTGTCTACTATATTAGAGTGTAGTTCTTAAAATTGCAGCCTTTAAAGTCACATATTCTGTGACCTTAGATAAGAGTGGAGATAATGATATTGTCTTGGACAAAGTCCCAGAATATGCTATGCCCTCATAATATATTAGTTATTATTATTTCTATATTATAATTTTACAATCTTTTATTAGTACTATATTTATTTATATTTATATATTTGTCTTTCTTTCCCGAAGTCAGCATATCTTTTCAGAAAATGCTTTGTGGACCATAGGTCTGATGGTGTCTTGAAAATTATTGTTAAGTAGATAGAAGTAAGTTAATATTTATTGATAGGATATACTGTATACTTTGTGTGTGATTTAATTAATGATTATGCATGTTTTTAAATGATAAAAATTCATAGGTGTTTTAATAAACAATTACAATAGCTATGATTATAATAGCTATACTATAACAGCTACATTAACAAGTATAATAGCTCAAAACTATTTTTGAATGGTTATTGTTATATCTAATTGACAGACAGGGAAATAACAATTTGAGTAGTTGAGACCTTATTCAAGATCACAAGCTAGAATTGGGATTTAAACACACAGTTATCAAAACCCATGTTTTTTACCCAGTCCCACTTGGGATTCTGAGCAATTCATAAACTGTTAAACACTATGAATAAGGACAGCTGAAAGATTACCTTAGATAAAATAATTCACAAAGTAAACTACGATGTTTTATAGCTTATCTTCAGGGAAAGTGAGAAAAGAGCCTTTCGTATGTAAATGTGTTATGTAAATTAGCCAGCTGAATGAATAAAAAGCTTTATGAAGACTAGCACCAGAGTGACTTGTTTAATGTTGTCTTCTCGTGCTTAGCTTAGAGCCTAATATAGTAGGCACTCAGTAAATGTCTGTTGAATGGAAAAATAAATGAGGACCTGAAGCAGAACTTTTCCTTTCTACATTCATCTAAAGCCCCTATCCATCCAATACAGTATGAGCTATCATTTATCAAACATTTGGTATTTTCTAGGCACCTATCAAATATATGTTTCTGTATTTGTACTTTATAGGAGTCCTACCTTATTGATGAAAATTGTAATACTTAGGAAAGTCAAGTAATTTATTCATCATCATACAAGTAGTAAGCATTAGAGATGAATTTGAACTGAATTCCTTCTAACTCCAAAGCCCCTTTCAGTTTCTGTTTTATAACTCTTACAGGCAAAAAAAGTCCTTAATTCTCACTGACGTGGAATATTCGTTTTTTGAAAACATGAAACACAAATAACAATGTCAGATAAACACAATTCCAGACAAAAACTGTAATAATAATAATAATAATGTGTTTATAAGTGAATATATGTATAAACTTTATTTGAAAGATTAATTGGGAGGAGCACCTGGTTGGCTCAGTAGATTAAGCATCTGACTCTTGACTTTGGCTCAGGTCTCGGTCTCATCTCATGGTTCATGGATTCAAGCCCCATTTCAGGTTCTGTGCTGATAGTGCAGAGCCTGCTTGGGATTCTCTCACTCCTCTCTCTGCCCTTCTCTCTCTTGCTCAAGATAAACAGATAAACTAAAAAACAAAAACAAAACAAAACAAATCAAAAGATTACTTATAAATAACCATTTTTAAAAACTGTCTTCAGTACTTATTGTAGACTTTCTATTTTCCAAATTTAAAAAACCTGTTGTTTTATTTTGACTAAAAATTTGGTAGTTAAAATTGCTAGTTGAACTGGTAATAGAGTATATTTATAGAGTATATTTATTTATGTTTTTCATGCTATATTTTCTGTATAGGTTACTACAGTTATTGATAAGACATTTAGTTATATTTGAATTAATATTTGGGGAATGAATTAGTAGCCACCTATCTTCTTTAAAAAGATACATTTTTTTCTTCCCTACTAAAGTGAAAAGAACTTTCCAATGTCACTTGGAAAAATGAACTTTTGCTAGGAGTAATTAGACAATTTTACATTCATAGTCTTTATTCAAACATTTAAGAAAATTAAGGAAACTGGACTTGAAGGAAATTTTTAAAATATAGTTTGTGATTTTTGGGGTAAACAAAAGCTAATGGGATCTGTTATTTTCAAAAAAGGTAAACACATGTGGGTTTTTGTGGAAAGATTATGTATTATATTTTCCTATAGATTATAATTCAGAATTAGTTAAATCTAAGCATAGAATCCAGTTTCCAATAGAGTGGGTTACTTGTGTCAAAATATATAAAATGTACAATTATCCTGAGAAAATACCGAATTTTTATAAATGTGTGTCTGATTGTAGTTAGATAATTCTAAAATTCCTGAACAAAATGCAGGAAAGGACATTTCTTTTCAGCATTTTTACCACTTAAAAACATTTTATCCAGGGGTGACTAGGTGGCTCAGTTGGTTAAGCTTCTGACTTCAGCTCAGGTCATGGCCTCACAGTTTTTGAGTTCGAGCCCCACATAGGGTTCTGTGCTGACAGCTCAGAGCCTGGACCCTGCTTTGAATTCCGTCTCCCTCTTTCTGTCCCTACCCAACTTGTGCTCTGTCTCTCAAAAATAAGCGTTAAAAAAAAAAAAAGAATAAAAAAAACATTTGATCCAATAAAAGTTGTCAGCTGATTATACCTTTGGGAGGCGTTTAACATTATTCAATTTTATTCATTTATTGTCTGTAATCCCAGGTACTATCTTTATCTGTCTAATACTGGGGGGAGCCACAGGGCTCACCCCTTTTCCAGTTCTAAGAGATTATGCATGCAGAGGGCAAAATAAGGTAGAGAAGCAACAACTTGGTGATTACCAGCTGGAACTTCCACCCAAATTCCATGGCAGTTCCCAAGATGAAATGCACAAAATATGTTCTGTTTTGAGTTGCAGATTATGTGATTTCCTCTGGATTTGGGGGTTAGGAGTCAAAGCAGGTAACTGGTTAATTAACTCTCCAAATTCCCGAAACTTCATGTTTTATTACTCCAACTGTTGGAAAAAACTTGCTCAATGATGAGGACAGGCTGATTCATGAAGGGTTTGGTAGCCAGCAAAAGAGAAAGGGGTGTTTTGCCGAAATAGGTAAATTTCTTCTGCTGAGGCCCCCAAATCTGAAAGTATGGCTCAAATAATATTCTTGACTTTGTTCAATTCACAGTGACATTTCTTCCCATTGAAACTGGGTTTTTCTTGGGACTGTAAGGAGTACATTTATGATGGGATTGGGGTGGGGTTGAGGACAGAGAGAAAGTGATGCCCTCTCTAGGCCTGCAGTTCACCTTCTTTTAAATACACCATTTTCACATGTGTTTCTCTCTATAAAGTGCTTGATTTTTAAAACAGCTTTATTGAGATAATTTACATACCATAAAGCTTGTAATTTAAAGTGTACAAATAAATGGTTTTTAGTGCATTTACAGACTTGTATAACCATTACCATAATCACAAAAGACCACATATTGTATGATCCCATTAATGTCAAATGTCCAAAATAGGCCAGTCTGTAGAGACATCAGATGAGTTTCTAGGGCTCGGGGCTACTGCTGAATGTTGTAGGGTTTCTTATGGGGATGGTGCTTGTTTTGTTTTTAATCAGAATCATCTTAATCTTTTATTAGATAAAGCTCTATAAATATTTATAAAGCTGTCATCTGCTTTGGGTATGGACTATAGTAATGAATGAAAAGATCAATTTTTAAAATATTTATTTATTTATTTATTTATTTATTTTATTTTGAGAGAATAATAGCAAGTAGGGGAGGGGCAGAGAGAAAAGAGAGACAGAATCCCAAGAAGGCTCCATGCTGTCAGCGCAGACCCGGTTGTGGGCTTGAACCCACAAACTGTGTTGCTGGAACCTGAGTCAAAATCAGGAATTTGACACTCAATTGACTGAGCCACCCAGGTGCCCCAAGATCAGCCTTTTTTGGATCAACCATTATAGTTTGTTTGCCCACCGAATCACAGTGGTTTCCATTATAATCAGAATGAATAATATAGTATAGAGCCTGTGGTTAGCAAAGATGTATCTGCCATAAGCTTGTCTGTGCATTCATAATAGTTTAATTGCAGTTTGAATTTTGAAAAGAAAATTCTTCAAAGTAGAGTCACTATGAACGTTTTCTCTATATTTTATTTTTGCAAAGAATGAGAAAACGTGACAATATGATAGATACAATTACCTGGATAACTTTCCCTACAAGATTTTGTTTTACTTTTCTTCCACTTTATTTTTCTAGGCTGCCTAGACTAGAGAAAGCTTTATTTAATTTGGAGCGATCTCTACTGAACTGAAAATTATCCCTTCATTTAATCAATACAAATCATTGAAATGTTACCATAATTTGAAAGAATGGCATAGAGAGAAAGTGTTTAGAAATCATTCTTCTCTCTCAAAAATAAATAAATATTTAAAAAATTAAAAAAAGAAATCATTCTTTAAAATATAAAAAATGTATTATACAAAAATAACATTATTTTCAGTAAAAGTGGTAATGGTAATATTAAGTGCTTACTATGTATCATAGGCTGTATTAAACACTTAATATGTATGATTTCTTTAAAACCTTTAAAAAAACTTGTGCGATAGAAACTGCCATTATCCTCAGTTACAGATGGGGAAACTGATTCCAGAGGTCGACTTCACCCAAGATTGCACAGTCAGTGGCAGGGCTAGCATCTAGGCAGGTGTGTGTGAGATATAATAACATCCTATTCTCCCTCCTACTGTGTCATCTATTCCTGAAAGTAGGTCAGCTATGAGGACCAAAAAACAAAAATTTTGAAATGACTGCAATTCTAGTTAGAAAATTTTGCTATGCTTCATCATTTCATATGTGTTTTCAAATTCTGAAAAGTAATAATCATCTGACCCTACTGACCAAATGTGTAATACTTTGAGTTCTCTTATTCTGTTAATTCTATTATATTTCATTTGAAACTTAAGGACACTTCATATCCTAAAAAAATATTCACTATTTGCTATTCTGTCATTCCCATTTTCCATTCTTTACTTCCTTGACTAATGTATTCATCTCTTTTTTAAAAAAATTTTTTAATGTTTATTTCAGAGAGAGAGAGAGAGAGACAGCATGAACAGAGGAGGGTCAGAGAGAGAGAGGAGGACACAGAATCAGAAGACAGGCTCCAGTCTTGGAGCTAGTTGTCAGCATAGAGCCCAATGCAGGGCTCAAACCCATGAACCATGAGATCATGACCTGAGCCGGTCGGACGCTTAACCGACTGAGCCACCCAGGCGCCCCTTAAATTTTTTTATTTTTGAGAGAGGGAGAGAGACAAAGACAGTCTGAAACAAAGAGAGACAGAGAGACAGAGCAGGAGCAGGGGAGGGGCAGAGAGAGAGGGGGAGACAGAATCCAAAGCAGGCTCAGGCTCTGAGGTGTCAGCACAGAGCCCGATGTGGGGCCTGAACCCACGAACAGTGAGATCATGACCTGAGCCAAGGTCGGCTGCTCAACCGATGGAGCCACCCAGGCGCCCCCATATTCATCTCTTTGAACAGTCACTAACTGGTATATCTGCTCCTTTACTTGTTTATCCTACCATCCTTCTAGTCTGACAAATGCAAGCCCTGATGAGATCTCCCTCATGATCTACCATCTCCATTCCTCCACCCCAGGCTGCTGAAGAGTGCCAGAGAATATTACACAGAAATCCCAGTTAGAGACGTGGTACAGTCATGGTGTGCAACCTCAGTGGAACCTTTAGTAGTGCTCTGAAATTGTTCTGTTTCTCAACCAGAACTTTCTCTAGTATTGTCTGGTGGCTACTCCAGTCCTCTCTTTTGTTCAGGTCTCCAAATCCTTTACTTCACCACTCATTCGTCTTTTACTTCACAAAGAAAATAGGAGGTATGACAATAGAAGTGCTTCAAACTCTTGTTATCCCACTTATGAACATTCTTGAATTCCACAAATATTATTCCTTTTGTCCTTCCGTGGAAAATGTCCTTCCCCCTCAGTGGCTACTCCCTTCACCTGCATTCCATCTTCAGCTTTTTCAAGGATCTTATTCCATCAGGTGTTCACAACTCTCTTCCAAATTTCCTTCTCCTCCACTCCTGTCAATATTTAAAATATAGATGTTTCTCTTATTGTCAAGAAAATATTTTTTAATCCCATACACTTTTGAATACATCCCTTTTTCTCTTTCTTTGTGTCTTACCTAACATTTGAAAAGGATTGCATAAATTTAGCATTTGTTTCCTTACCTACCAATTACTTGTTTATTCACTGAAATCTGGATTTGGATTTTATTGTCCTAATGAAAATATCTTCAGTGGGGTGCCGGGGTGGCTCAGTCAGTTGGCCACCCGACTTTGGCTCAGGTCATGATCTCGCGGTTTGTGGGTTCGAGCCCCACGTCGGGCTCTGTGCTGACTGCCAGCTCGGAGCCTGGAGCTTGCTTCGGAGTCTGTGACTCCCTCTCTCTTTGACCCTCTCCTGCTCACACTGTATCTCTCTCTCTCTCTCCTAGAAATAAATAAAACATTAAAAAAAATAAAAAAAAAAGAATATTTTCAGTAAAGTAAGCATTTTTTTCCCTATCTATTGGTATACACATACACATTCTCTCTCTCTCTCTCTCTTTCTTTCTCTCTTTCCCTGTCTCAAACTTTGTGGCTAGAACAAGCATTTATTTGGTTACCATTGAGCAATTTGTTCTGAGCTCAGCTGGGCAATTTTGTTAGTTCTTTCCTGGGGCCAATTATGTAGATGTACACACCTGCTAACTCAACTGGAAATAGTGACTAAGATGGCCTCACACCCATGTCTGGGACAGTGCTCTAGGAGGGCAGATCTCAGTGGGCAAGAGCTTAAACTATTTGCTTGTGTTACAGTTGTTCAAGTCCCACTGGCCAAAGCAAAGCACATAATCAATCCCTGTGGTTTTTCTTTTAAAATTTTTGAATGTTTTTTAATTTATTTCTGAGAGAGAAAGACAGTGTGAGAAGGGGAGGGTCAGAGAGAATGGGAGACACAGAATCTGAAGTAGGCTCCAGGCTCTGAGCTAGCTGGCAGCACAGAGCTGGATGCGGGGCTCAAACCCATGAACCGTGAGATCCTGACCTGTGCCAAAGTTGGACACTTAACTGACTGAGCCACCCAGGCATCCTTCAATCCCTCTGTTAATGCGGTAGAGTATTAGACAGGATGTGGACGACATGAGACATAAATTCGGGGAGACAATTTATGTAGGAGCCCATCTGATGGTCCATTGACAACATGATTCACAACCCATCCAACTGCAGACTGTAATCGCCAACCCCCCAAAAGTTTCATCCATGATGGTATGAATTTTAGTAGGACACAATTTTGTTCATAACACTGATATATTGGACGTTTCTCTGCATTTTGAATCTTTTGTATTTTAGCCCAAAATATTACAATTACCATTAGAACTTTGGGGTTTCATATTAATATGATTGGGTTTAAACCTCATAACTTAAAAGCCATGGTCATATTTTTTTCCTTAACATTATTTCCTAACTTTTAATTAAGTAATCTTATGTAAAATTACTTATTTTTTTTAACTTAGTAAAAAAAGATATCAAAAGAAACTTCATTTTAGAACAGTTTAAAACTTAACAGAAAGATTGGGAAGATAATATAGAGGTATCATATATACTCTGGACCACATTTTCCCTATTTTAATATCTTACATTAGAACAGGAACAGCGCATTTATCATAATTAATCAATATTGATACATTATGATTAACCAGAGTCCAATTTTATTGTTTTTTAAATTGAGACAAAATTCATGTACAATAAAATTAATAACCATTTGAAAGTAAACAACTCAGTGGCATTTAGTATATTCACAATGTTGTACAGTTATCACTTCTATCTAGTCCCAGAATATTTTCACCAGCCCATTCATACTAAGGATTTAATCTCTGTTCACCTCTCTACCCTAATGTGGCAACCACAATCTGCTTTCTGTTTCTGTGGATGTACGTATTCTGGATTTTTTTTTTTTTTGTATAAATTAAATCATGCAATATGATCTTTTGTGTCTGGCTTCTGTAACTTAGCATAACATTTTGAAGTTCATCCACGTTGCACCGTGTATCAGTACTTTATTCTTTTTTATGGCTGAGCAATATTCCATTCTATGTATATACCATAGTTTGTTTAACTATTCATCTGGGCCTTTGGATTGTTTCACCTGTTGTCTATTGTATACCTTTTTTTTTTCAGTTCTTTTGGGTGTATACCTAGGGGTGGAATTTCTTTGTTAAATGGAATGGTAATTCTGTGTTTAACTTGTTGAGGAACCACCAAACCATTTTTCATACCTCAACAGTTTTGTTGTTGAGTTGTAAGACTTCTTTACATATTTGAATATTAGACCCTAATCAGATATATGATTTGCAAGCATTTCCCCCCTTTATATAGGTTGTGTTTCACTTTCTTGATTATGTCCCTTGATGTACAAAAGTTTTTATTTTTTATAAATTTCAGTTTATCCTTTTTTTGTTGTAATTCTTTATGCTTTTAGTTTCATATTTAATAGTTCATTTTGAAATCTTAGGTCATGAAGATTTACTTCTTTGTTTTCTTGTATGGTGAGTTTTATGGTTTCAACACTTACATTTAAGCCTTTTATATATTTTGCACATAGAAGACGTGTATATTCTTGGGGTGAGAGGTAAGAAAATGGAGGATTAAAATGGCCCCATCTCATCCTTTATACCTCCTTCCATTAACAGGCAAACCCTATTTTCCCAGCCTTTAAACATAGACTGGATTTGGGATTTGTGTTGAACAACAGACATGTCATAAGAAATACCAGACACTTTTTAAGCAAAGTCTCAAGAGGCCTTGAAGCCTCTGCTGTTACTCTCTTGCTCCCATAAGCTTCCCATGTAAATAAGCGTAACTAATATAGCTTCTTTGAGGATGAATGACCCAAGTAGAGAGGGGGCCCATTGTGCAGCCAACAGAAACCAGCAGACCTGTGAGTGAGGCTGTCTAGAACTACCTATCCAAGTCAAGCTGCCAGATTAATGAGTTTGTGGTCTCATTGGTTGCCTTCAGACAAGACCAAGAACCCACCACTGCTATACCCAGTTTGCATGGTAACTCATAATTATGAGGAAATAAAATGAGGATTGTTTTTAACCACTAAGTTTAAGAGTGGTTTATTATGCAGGAGTAGTTGGTACATTGTTGAATTACAAACACATATGCATACAGACCACAAACAAGCAAGTGAATACAATGGAAAATTCCACTCTCTATAGTGTTGGAAATGAAAGTTTTAATCACTTTTACCTGTTGGAAAAATATTATTCCTGTGTTGTTGGAGTGTTTTGTTTTGTTTTGCTAACTTGACTGTCAACAGGCTTTCTTCCCACTTGGTAAATATTTCAGCCAGTCTTTATGGCTCTCTCTGCCCATGTTGGAAATACTGGTGCTCTCAAACTATGTCTTCTTCTGACTCTATTCTCCTCGTGGGTGATCCCATTTGGATTTATGTCATTTATACACTGTATATGTAGATTAAATTGAGATTTCCAGCTCAAATTTTACTTTTTTTTTCTAGGACCCATATATCCAGTGCCCATTGAACACCTTTTTATATATGTCATTGGAGCACCTCAAATTTGAAACATAAATTGAACTAGTGATTTCTTCTTTCTTCTGTGCTCCTAGGTGCAGTTAATGGCACCATTTATTCACCCAGGACCATAAATCAGGAGACTGATTAATTATATTGACCACTCACCTTTCCTCACACTTTATATACAGTTACTAATTTGTTTTGATTCCAGCTCTGGAATGTGTCTCAAATCCAAACAATTCTATCTATGCTTTAGTATCTTCATTCAGACCACTCTCATTTTTGCCAGGATTGCTAGGAGAGTAATTTCACTGGTTCCTCTTCTCTAGTCATTTCCTCTTCCCTCCCATCCTCCATATAACAGGCCATATGCCTTCTCTGTCTGAATATGTTGTAGCTGATAATCTGCTTAAAATCCTCCTCTGACTCTCTATTGTCATAATGATTAATTCCTATCCTGTGGCATGGCATCAAAATCCCTTTATAAAATAATATTTACTCTTAACCTTCATGTCCTTTCATATGTTCTGTCTAGCTTTGATTACCCCCAACCTCTGGGCCTTAACCTATGAGATTGCTGTTATCTCTGTTTAGCCCTCCTATTCCCATAAAACCATCTTTGCTCTCCAAAGCTTAGGATAACTGTCTTCCTTTGAAATCTCATAAGACATTTTAGTGCCCACTACTGTGACAATTAATACATTGTATTTTAGTTGTTACTTTATGGAAAGTAAAATTGTAAGATTTTGGAATTTAGAGTTTGTATGTAAGTCATCAGTAACAATAGTACCTACCAGTACTTGGCACATTATAGGCATTAAATAAATGCCTTTTTGTTTGATCTATTTTATTTATTTTGTTTGTTTTATATCAATTTTTTATTTACATTGTAGTTAGTTAACATACTAATTGGTTTCAGGAGCACAATTTAGTTTTTTGTCACTAAAGTGTGACACCTAGTTCTCATCACAAGTGCCCCCCACCCCCCTTAATACACATTACCCATTTAGTGTACACCTTGCCTACTTCCCTACTAGCAAACCTCAGTTTGTTCTCAATAGTCTCTTATGGTTTGCCTTTCCTCTCTTTTTTTCCATCCTATGTTCATCTGTTTTGTTTCTTAAATTCCACATCTGAGTGAATCATATGGTTATTTGTTTTTCTCTGAATTACTTTGGTTAGCACAATACATTCTAGCTCCATCAATGTCATAGCAAATGTCAAGACTTCATTCTTTTTGATGGCTGAGTAATATATATACTGCACCTTCTTCATCCATTCATCATCAGTCGATGGACATTTGGGCTGTGCGTAATTTGGCTATTGTTGATAAGTAAATCAGGGTGCATGTACCCTTTGAATCAGTATGTTTGTATCTTTTGGGGGAATTCCTAGTAGTGCAATTGCTGGGTTGTAGGGTAGTTCTGTTCTTAACTTTTGAGGAACCGCCATACTGCTTTCCAGAGTCACTGCACCAATTTGCATTCCCACGCACAGTATAAGAGGGTTCCCCTTTCTCTGTCTCCTCGCCAACACCTATTGTTTCTTGTGTTGTTACTTTTAGCCATTCTGATAGGTATGAGGTGGTATCTCATGGTTTTGATTTGTATTTCTCTGGTAATGAGTGATGTTTAGCATCTTTTCATGTGTCTGTTAGCTATCTGGATGTCTCCTTTAGAAAAGTGTCTATTCATGTCATCTGCTCATTTCTTAACTGAATTATTTGTTTTTTAGGTGTTGAGTTTGATAAGTTCTTTATATGTTTTGGATACTAAACCATTATCATGTGTCATTTGCATATAATTTTTTTCCATTACGTGGGCCCCCTTTTAGTTTTGTTGATTGTTTCCTTTGCTGTGCAGAACCTTTTTATCTTGATGAAGTCTCAGTAGTTCATTTTTGCTTTTGTTTCTCTTGCATCCAAAGATGAATCTAGTAAGAAGTTACTATGGCTGAAGTCAAAAAGGTTGCTACCTGTGTTCTTCTCTAGGATTTTGATGGTTTCCTGCCTCACATTTAGATCTTCTATCCATTTTAAATTTATTTTTGCATATGATAATAAGTAAACAGTCCAGCTTCATTCTTTTGCCTGTTACTGTCTAATTTTCCCAACACCATTTGTTGAAGAGTCTATCTTTTTTCCTTTGGATATTTTTTCCTGCTTTGTTGAAAATTTGTTGACCATATAGTTGGGGGACCATTTCTGGGTTTTCTATTCTGTTCCTTGATCTCTATGTCTGTTTTTGTTCTGGCACTTTACTGTCTTGATGACTGCAGCTTTGTATACCTTGAAGTTGGGGATTGTGATGACTTCATCTTTTCTTTCCTATAAGATTGCTTTGGCTATGCAGGTCTTTTCTGGTTCCATATAAATTTTAGGATTGTATTTCTAGCTTTGAGGAAAACGCCGGTGGTATTTTGATAGGAATTGTGTTAAATGGGTAGATTACTTTGGGTAGTGTAAACATTTTAACGATATTTGTTCTTTTAATCCATGAGCATGGAATGTTTTTCCATTTCTTTGTGTCCTCTTCAATTTCTTTCATCAGCGTTCTATAGTTTTCAGAGTACAGGTCTTTTACCTCTTTGGTTGGGGTTTATTCTTTCGTGTCTTATGGTTTTTGGTGCAACTGTAAATAGGATTGATTCTTTGATTTCACTTTCTCTGCTTCATTATTGGTGTATAGAAATGTCAGAGATTTCTGTATGTTGATTTTGTATCCTGTGACTTTGTTGAATTTATATATCAGTTCCTTAAATATATACACTTGAATGAATGGGTTCAGACATAATTTTTAAAATTATTTCAAATTTTGCATGAAGCTGCTTTTTAAAACATGGGGAGGATGTACTTGGTTTTTTTTTTAACTTTGAATTTGGCATATTATTTGATAAACATTGCCCATGTTTTCAAGATGATTTGGACTCTTGAGTAGGTTAACTAGGAAACTCCAAATTGATTGCAAATTCAATGGTATGAGTATTCTTCCCAGATGAAAGTTGGTCACAATTGTGGAAAATAGTATTCAGTATTAGTATTCCACATCTACAAATATTTTATAATAAAAAGGAGATTCCTACTATAAAGTTATTTTTTCTTAATTTTTAGAATGGAAAATAGAAGGTTATATGATACTTTGCCTTAAAAATTTAAATAGCATTTAAATATATAAAAAATTTGGTAATACTTTTTAATAGAAATATGAAGTTAAATAACCCGGTGAGTTAGAATGTTATATATATCAAGCAGAATTTTGTGAACCATGGTTTAGAGCTAAAAGCAAATAAAGTTTTTGATTTCCCAGTAATGTGTTAATTTTTAAAAGTATGTCCAATGTGACATTTTTAGTACCCTTTCACTTTTGTTTCTCTTGCTTTTTGAAAAAGAAATAAAAAATGTATGGAATTTTGTGGTTCGTTGGGTAAAATTGGTTCACTGTGAATTATAATTTGTGTTTCTAAATATCTAAAATATTTATGGCAGTAAGTGAAATTCTAAGCTTAATTTTAAGAGGAATTTTAAAAATAATTTAGCAACTTTAAGAGATTTCTAAAACTTTTCTAAATATTTCAGATAAGTAATTATGAATATAAAACTCCAGAGTTTTTTGTGGTATTGTAAGCCTGCCCTTTGTTAACCATTTAAGTATCAATGTTATTTGAATACTAGGTATGTTAAGTTTTGCCTTCTTAGATCAAAGTCTGATTAAAATAGTTATTCTTTATTGCTTCAAGACTTACATCTACAAAAATGTTTCTATGGTAGTATTTTCATAGATTCTCCTAAAATTTTTATACCAAATTTAACTCTATTTTTAAAATATGTAGGTAACCTATTTTATCATTATAAAATACATCATTTTTTGTTGTGCTACCAAAAGGATTAAACTGATAGTATAAGCATTATATGCTTGTTGAGGATTTTAACAATTTTGTATAATTATGTCACAATTATTAAAGAGCCTCTTAGCCAAATATTTCTGACTTTCTTGTCATACTTCAACTTCAAATGGTTTCTTAGGACTATTATTATATAATCAGTCTGTTGGTAGGTTTCTGCAGTATGTAGGACCATGAGTTACAAGTTAAACTGAGGGATAATATTTTCCTAATTATTGATTAGTTTAGGATCTAATATACTCACTGAACTCTCATTCTCTTCTCTGCACGTTTATCGTTTGCCATTGTCTTTTGGGTTTATTTGGATTTTCTTACTGATCTGTCAGAACAAGTTGCTATCTTTAATTTGCTATGTGTTTTAAACTTACTCTCTCAGTTTGACTTGTCTTTTTACTTTATGATATCTTTTGGTTAAAATAAGTTTTTAATTTTAATATACTTACATCTTTCATTTTCCCTTTAAGTGCTTGGTATCTTGTTTAAGAACTCTATAGTAAATCATGAAAATTTTTCTTCTATTTCTTCTAAAATTTTAATGTTTATTTTGCTTGATATTTAATTGTTTAACAATGTGAAGTTGTATTTTTGTGTGTGTGCAGATACAAAGAATGGAATATGTACTTATATTCATTTGTAAAAATGGAGAAAATTATTTTTCTCAACATCGGGTTTTTGTAAAATCCAGTCATTTCTTAGAAATCTGTTATACAACATCTATCATATATCAAATTTTCTTTTTTTTTTAAATTAAAAAAAATTTTTTTTAATGTTTTATTTATTTCTAGGAGAGAGAGAGGCAGCGTGAGCAGGGGAGGGTCAGAGAGAGAGGGAGTCACAGACTGAAACAGGCTCCAGGCTCTGAGCTGGCAGTCAGCACAGAGCCCGACGTGGGGCTAGAACCCACGAACTGCGAGATCATGACCTAAGCGAAAGTCGGACGCTTAACCGATTAAGCCACCCAGGCGCCCCGAAATTTTCATATGTGATTATATCTGTTTCTAACTCCCATCATTCCACTGGTTAATTTTACCTCTCTATGATAGTACCACATTTTACTAAACATGCTTCATAGTATGTTTTTTTAAAGATTATTTATTTATTTTGAGAGAGAGAGAGCTCGTGGGTGGGGGAGGGAGAGAGAGAATCCCAAACAGGCGGGACTCCATCTCACCGATTGTGAGATTATGAGCTGAGCCGAAATCAGGAGTCAGATGCTGAACCTACAAGCCATCTAGATGCCCCCATAATATGTTTTAATCTCTGGTATGGTAGTTCCCTCTTTTCTTCCTTCCTTATATTTCTTTGGCCGTTCTTGGTACTGGTAAATTTTAGAATAAGCTTGTCGTATTACATGCAAAACCCATTGGGATTTCAAACAACTGCATTCATCAGTTTTTTTATTATGTAGATGAGTTCAGTCTCTTCAGAAGTTTTTTTTTTTTGATTTCATTAAATCGATTATACTGTTAGCACAAAAAAATTTCAGTTTTGCAAATTCTGAAACTAGTTTAGAGGAGAGGATTAAGTAGGAGGTAATGAGGGAGATGGGCAAATTAATGAAAACCTGATGCTAGGTTATTGCTTCTTTTACATATTAATATACATATAGTATTCATTTAACATATATCTGTGTGTATGTAATTATATGTGCATGAACATAGATATGGCTAAAAATATATAGATTAGTTAGCACACCTAGAGCATCCTATGGTTTCTGCCCACTTGTATTTAATTTTCTCTTAATTGCTGTTCATATGTGCAGAAGTATAGACAAATCTCTCTATTCTTTTATGTTAATTATATATTTTTTCTGCTTGTAGTAATTTTTAACTTATTTGCAGTACTTTTTCATTGAAAAATTTATATGTAAAAGCATTATCTGACAAATTTTGTATTTAACAAAATTTTCCTCATATCAAGATTATTAAAATGTTTTATTATTTCAGTACATCTTTTTTTTTTTTTTTACATTTGGCTTCTTCAGATCTGAAGTTTATGGCATAAGGCACATACTTTTTCTCTTCCAAGTAATTATTTAAATCATCTTAATATTGTTTATTGGCTTTTCCATCTCCCTTGTTTTGAAATGCAAATTTTATAAAAACCTAAATTCTCATCTATATAGGTAATGTAATGATTACATATTTTAGTCTTTTCATATTTGCATAACAACATTCTTTTTTAAGAAATTTTTTTGATATTTATTTATTTTTGAGAGAGAGAGAGACAGAGCATGAGCAGGGGAGGGGCAGAGAGAGAGGGAGATACAGAATCCAAAGCAGGCTCAAGGCTCCGAGCTGTCAGCACAGAGCCCAACTTGGGACTCAAATTCACAAACCATGAGATCATGACCTGAGCCAAAGTCAGATGCTCAACCAACTGAGCCACCCAGGCACTCCTTGTATAACAACATTCTTAAATGAAAAATCATCTTTCTATTTTTTAATTGTGGAGAAATATACATATGCCTTGAATTTATTATTCTTTTTTGTTCATTCTAGTGTTTCTGTTACATCTTAAGTAAATTTTCTTATTTGTTATGCTCTAATCTTTCCTTAAGTATACTCTTTTTTGTTTTTCTGTATTTATAAATAATGGACCAGACTGATTACTGGTTGTGAGCATAAGTTTTTTTGCTTTTTTTTTTTTTTTTGGTTGTTGTTTTGCTGCTGTTATTTGTTTGCGTTTTAGCAGCTGTCAAAGCCTGCTTACATCAAAGGTTTTTATCCAGTATATACAAAATTATACCAGAACTCCTTGTAAATAGGAAGTAGTATGTTTAGGCAAGAAAGTTGAGGTACTCTTTTTTTACTTAAATAAGCATGCATTTGAACTTGTTGTAGTACCTTAGAGTATTTTCACTCATTGATGAATCAGCCTTTGTTTTTCCCTACCCATCTGTTTGTTTCTATGTGAGATTCTGCTAGTTTTCTAGGTTCTGTTTTGTTTCTCTCTAGAACCACAACTTCCATTTTTAGACAGCCTCTCCATCTCAGGCAGATCTTGTGTGGCTAGAGCGTTCTTCTCACATCAATGACTAGAAGGAATCTTTTCAGCCAGGTGTACTGGATTCTCAGAATGGAAAGCAATAAGACTAGTCTGCTTCACCACAGGCGAGCCTTCAGTTATTTACTTTGATTTTCACCTGCTTCTTCTCACATGCTGGGAATTTTTCATGCGCTCCACAGAGAAGCCCTTTCACCTCCCCTGAAATGGTCTTCATTTTTCTCTTCTTAGTTATATTTTTCTTTGCTCCATTTTCACTAGCAGTCTCATCTGATTTCTTTCTATTTCTGGGAATTATTCTAAAGTATATGTTCCAGTGATTTTATTGGCAAACATATATATTTTTCTTTAGAAATATTGTTACAACATGGGAATTGAAGAGAAGTAATCGTGTTTACCCAACCTAACATCTGGAATTAGAGATTATCTAAGAAACTCATAAAATTATAACTATGTATTTGGTTTTGGTGATTTCTGTCCCTCACAGTGCAAGATACTCTTAGAATATATCTGTAGAACATAACTCCTACCTTGGAGTTTATAGTCTAAAAAGAGGTACACTATAGAAAACGAAACATTTGTGAACATACCTATTGTTATGTGTTTTCCACTCTTTGGTAATATATTATAATTCAATGGATATAATACGCTTCTCATTATGTGCAACGTATTTTGGGAGTAAGTGGCATTGAACCGGCCCTTCATGAAGGATTGAAGATTTAGAAGATGAAAGGTAAGAACAATTAGGTTGGAGTAATAATGAAAGGTCTGCTTAGTAGAAGTATAATGAATGGTTTAGAAATAACAGAGTATAGTTTGACCAAATATAATGAGCATATGAAGTGGAGCACTTACAGTTTTATCAGTGAGTTTAAGTATAAGTTAAGTTTACTATTATTTTTTGAAATATTAAAAATTTGATTTTTATTGAGATATTTTATTTTGACAGTTTGAAACTTCTCTTGAAGAATGGTAAGCTTTCATTCTTTTTAAATTGTTTTTATGTTCAAATTTTAATAACTAATGTGCTGTATATGAGTTTTACTTCAAAAGAAACAAAATGAAAAGCAGCTTTCTTTGTATTTGATATTAAAATGTATTTTTGAAAATGTAAGAATTAGGATGTCACTGCAAATGACAGAATAGGGATCGCGAGGGCTCTGCCCCACCACAAAGAATGTTGGCAAAAATTGGTCATAATCAACTTTTATACAAATCTGAATTTAGTTAAAAACAGCAGCCATGGGAAGAGTAATGAAGTGTCTGTGGCATTGTGTTAAGAGAACACTGTGGCACTTTAAATTGCCCACTTGCCGTTCCCTGGCTCCCAGGTCAGTGGTGGCCATGAAGAGAGCAGCCTGTACTTGTGTAGATTGCTAGTGCCAGAGCAAACAATATGGACCTTATTCTCAAAGAATTGTGTTTCAGTGTTTTGACCTGTCTGATGACTCCTTGAAGAACCAGCACAAAGGCTTGTCTTTGTTTTGCCTGACTTAGAGCAATCACTCAGCTGGAAGCACTCACAGGCAGTCTTTACTGAAAGCGTTTAAAGGCATATACTGGCCACCTCTGTCTGAGGCTGTAACAGTGGGGACAAGCTAAAGCAGATCGAAATGCCTAGGAAAGAGGAGGTGGGCAAAAGAGATACATGGGGGAAATAGGGTTCTTCAAAGCTGCTGTATATGCTGGAGCATCCAGAAGTGCACACCTATGACCAGTGTCAGACACGTGTTCAGGGAAGATCCAAGAAGACCCTGATCATTTATCTCCAGCTGACCTTTAGGATCGGTGCAGGGGAGAACTGAAGATAGAAGCAGAGTTGTAAACAGCCTGGATAAGTATTAAAGGAATACACAGAGCCAGTCTGCTCAGACTGAGAGAGTTGTTTGTTTGTTTGTTTGTTTTTCTTTTCCTTTTCCTTTTTCACTTTCTTTCTTTCCCTTCTTTCTTTTTTCTTTGACCTTTTTTTGATCTAAGATAATTTGGACAAAACATAAGTTTACCAGTAAGCTAATGAAGCACCTAGTTCAGTGGCCACGCAAAATGTATTTTGAAGAACTACTAGTAAACAAAGAACAACAACCCACATTAAAACAGCAACAACAAAGTCCACAAAGGGAAGGTTATCTTATTTACATTTTATATCAAACTATTTAAAATGTCCAGTTTCCTACAAGAATTATGAAGCAGGCAAAGCAAAAAAGAAAGTTTGTGCCATTAACAAGTGGGGAAAAGAAGTTTTTAAAAAGTGTCCCTGAGAAATCTTAGACATTGGGCTTACTGGACAATAGCTAAATAAACTATCTTAAATATTCTCAAACAGATAAAGGAACTATGGACAAAGTTAAAACTAGGAAGCTAGTGTCTCAACAAATTAAGATTATCAACAAAGAAATAGAAATTATAAAAAAGAACCAAGTAGATACTGTGGAGCTCAAAAGTCCAGTAACTAAAATGAAAAATTAATTAGAGATGTTCATCAACAGATTTGAGCAGTCAGAGGAGAGAATCAGTGAACTTGAAAATAGGTCAATTGAGATTCTTCACCCTGAGGAGCAGAAAGACAAAAGGATGAAGTAAAATGAGCAGAGCCTAACAGATGTGAGGGACACTGCCACAAATACAAATATATGCATAATGAGAGTGCAATAGTAACAGGGAAGAGAAAAAGAGAATATTTGAAGAAATTTGGCTAAAAATTCCCAAATTAAGAAAGATATGATATACTTTTACTGAATTTAGTGAACTCTAAGCAGGATAAAGTCAGAGATCCACATGTTATGGTCAAATCATTGAAAGCCTGGGAGAAAAGAATATCTTGAAAATAGCAAGAGAGAAGTGACTCATCGTGAATAAGAGATCCTCAGTAAAAATAAGTCAGTTTCTCATTAGAAATTATGGAGGCCAGAGGCATGATACATTTAAAGTGCTGGAAGAAAAAAAACAGAACTGCCAAACAAGAATTTTGAATCTTGCGAAAGTGTCCTTCAAAAATAAAGGAGAAAGTAAGATATTTTCAGATAAACAAAAATTTGAGGGGCTCCATATCTAGCAGAACTTTCTATCAGAAATCCTAAAGGTAGTCTTTTAGGCAGAAATCAAAGGACACTAGATAGTAACTTGAAGCCATATGAAGAAGTGAAGAACAGTGAAATAGCTACCAAGATAGGTATAAAAGTCAATATGAATGCGTATTTATTTTGCACTTCTTTTATTTTCCTATATAATTTTAAGATAAATGGATAAAATTATAAATCTATATTAATAGGCACAAAGGGGCACCTGGATGGCTCATTCGGTTGAGCCTCTGACTCTTGATTTCAGCTCAGGTCATGATTCCAGGGTCTTGGGATAGATCCCCACACTGGGCTCCACACTGAGTGTGAAGCCTGCTTAAGATTCTCTCTGTCTCTGTTTCCTTCTGCTCCTCTCCCCTGCTCACACTCTCACTCTCTTTCAAATTAAAGGGTGTGTGTGTGTGTGTGTGTGTGTGTGTGTATGTGTGAGCATGTGTGTGTGTGTAGGCACACAGTGTATAAATGATAAATGTGTAATTTATAAAAAAAGACACATAAAGGGAGGGAGCAGAATTACAAAGGAACAGGATTTTTTCAATACTACTGAACCTACATTGATTTTAAATCAAACTTAATTTTTATGAAGTTAAGATGTTAATTATAATCGCCAGTGAACCACTAAGAAAAATTCTAAACAAAAACACCAACATAAATCCAATAAAGAAACTAAATACACTAGAAAAAAAAATCAACTAACTACAAAATAAGGCAATTATGGAGAAATTAAAGAATGAAAACTCTTTAAGTATTATAGAAAAGAAGTAGCAAAATGATAAAAGTAGGTGCTTTTTTTAAGTTTATGTATTTATTTCCAGTTAAAGCTTATAAGACAAAGAATAATTGACATCTTGATAAAGAAATCATTTTATCAAGAGTATATAAAAATTATATGCATACCCAAAACTTAACTTCAAAATTCCTGAAGTTAAACTGACAGAATTAAAATAAGTCCTTTCTGACTCAGTGGAATGAAACTAGAAATCAAGAACAGAAAGAAATCTAGGAAATCCGTGTGCATATAGATATGTAACAACATGCTTAAAAAAAAGCTCAGTGAGTCAAAGCTGAATTCACAGAAGAAATTAGGAAATACTAATTGAATGAAAATGAAAACACAGTATACCAAAACCTGTGGGATGCAGCAAAAGCAGTGTAGTGTTCGGAGGGCACTTTATAGCGATAAGTGCTAACATTAAAAATGAAGATTTGACTTTAATAGCCTAATTCAATATCTTACAGAGCTAGTAAAGAATGAATGTGCTAAAGCTAGCAAAAGAAAGGAAATAATAAGAAGTCAAGAATAAAAAACAGTAAATAGTATCAATAAAACCTTGTTTCTTTGAAAAGATCAGCCAAATCACAAACCTTTGATTAGAGTGACAAAGGAGAAAAAGACTTGATTTATGAAAAAAAAAATTAGGGACATTACTATAGACTTCACAGAAATAAAAAGGGTTATAATACCATGAACAATAATACTATGAACAACAAATTTAGATAACCAAGATGAAATAGACACGTTCCTAGGAACACATACACTAACAAAACTGATTGAGAAGTAGAAAATCTAAACAGATTTGTAACAAGTAAATAAATGAAATCAGTAATCAAAAATCTCCCAACCCAGGACCAAATGGCTTCACTGGTGAATTCTACTAAACATTGAAAGAAGAACTAATTCCTGTGTTTCTCTAACTCTTTCATAAAATGGAAGAGAAGGGAACACTTTTCAATTCATTTTACAAGGCTAGCATTGTTCTGATACTAAAGCCAGATAAGGACAAGAAAAAGAAATGTAGACCAATGACTTTATGAATGTATATGGAAAAATCTTCAACAAAATGCTAGCAACCTGAACCTAGCAACATAATAATAGAATTATATCTCATGATCAAGTGAGATTTTCTTGCAGGAACCATAAGGGGGGTTCAAAATAACAAAACTAATCAATGTGTAATATACCCATAGTAATAAAAGGGGCAAACCCATGTGAACATCTCAATTAATGTGGAAAATATGTGGCAAAATCCAGCACCTTTTTTTCATGATGGAAATACTTAAAAAAATGGATTGGAAAACATGATAAAGTACATTTAAGAAAAACCCTCAACTACCATTATACTTAATGTTTAAGATAGAAATTTTTCAACCAAAGATCGGGAAGAACACAAGGATGCCTGCTCTTGTCACTTTTATTCAACATTGAAAACCTCATACATGGCTGGTGGAAATATCAAATGGTTTAGCCACTTCGAAAAAAATAGTTTTGGTGGTTCCTCAAAACGTTAAACCTAGAGCTACCACATCACCCAGCAGTTCCACTCTGAGGTGTGTACAGAAAAGATTTCAAAAGGACAGGTGTTCAAATAAAATATTGTGTGCAGATGTTCATATCATGAGTATTCACAACAGCCAAAAAGTGGAAACAGCCTCAGATTTTTCAATGGAGCAATATATAAATAAAGAGTGATATATCTATACAATGGACTATTATTCAACCACAAAAAGTATAAACTTTTGATGCATGCTGCAGCATGGATAAACTTCTAAACCATTATGCTAAGTTAAAGAAGCCAGACACAAAAAGTGACTTATTGTATGATTCCATTTATATAAAATATCCATAACAGGTAAATCCATAGAAATGGGAAACACACTGGTCGTTGAAAGGGGCTGGTGGGGAAGGGCAAGGCCAGAGGTTGCTTAACAAATCAGAGGCTGCTCTTCTGAGGTGAAGAAAATGTTTAACCAGTAGATGGGGATGATGATTACACAACATTGAATGTAGTAAATGCCATTATAGTTTACACTTCCAAATGGTTAATTTTATGTAATATGACTTTTGCCTCAATTAAAAAATATATATATAAGAATTAAAGCAAAACTTTGCTGGTCCCCGAATTAAATGAATTTTAGAATAAAATACACAAAACTAGGTTCAATTATATGTAATAAGTTAGTATATCATGTAATTAGTATTACAAGCGAGTAGGGAGAGCATTATTTAGTAATAGATGCTGGGACAATTGTTTTTCCGTCTTTAATTAATTCTTTTATTTGAGTAGACACACAATGTTATATTCATTTCAAGAATACAATGTACTGATTCAACATTTTTTAAAGCAAACAAGCAAGGAAAAAATACAGTATTTAAAACATATTTAAAAATGAAATTAAAATGATAGGAAAAATATAATGAATACTTATCTGACATCATATTAAACAGGCTTTCTTAAATAAATTGTGGAACAAGGAGATACACAATATGCAGTTATCAGAAATATTAAACAGTAGTCAAATATACCAGAAACAATGTCATGTAACTATAACAGCATGTAATATTTTATGACTCTAATTCTGTAAAAATTGCAATATCACTAGAATATTCTATGTTATATTTTAAAAGAGTGAATTATATTATGATTTTTGGTATGTATGAGATTCCTTTAATTCAAAATACTTATTTAATAAGAAAAATAACAATTTAATAAAAATAACTCCCTTCTTTGTTGTTGATACTGTTTTTCTTAGAACTTTCAGCAGAGGAAAAATACTTCTTTTTGATTACAATGAAAACTAGTCTGGATTCTAGAATTGGATCAAGTTCTCTATATATTCTCTCTATATTATTCATTATATAGAACTTTACCTAGAAAAATTCTTTTTTTTTACACTTTTATTTATTATTGAGATAGAGAGAGAGACAGAGCATGAACATGGGAAGGGCAGAGAGAGAAGGAGACACAGAATCTGAAAGAGGCTCCAGGCTCTGAGCTGTCATCATAGAGCCTGTTGCGGGGCTCAAACTCACAAACTGCAAGATCATGACCTGAGCTGAAGTCAGACGCTTAACCGACTGAGCCACCCAGGCGCCCTTTACCTAGAAAAATTCTTTAGAAAAGAAATAGCATATTAATTTGAATATTTCATAAACACCTTATAATTTCAAATCTGAAATAGCATTTTTGGTTTTGTAATTTAATTTGGTGCCTCAGAAAGTGCTAAACTCTGAAGTCAGAGAAATAGCTCTCAAATTATTCTCAATAAACTCCCCTTTTACAGATAAAACACTCTCCAAGAAACACCAATTTCTCTCTCTCTCTTTTTTTTTTTCTCCAAGTTTATTTATTTTGAGTGAGATCAAGAGCACAGGCTAGGGAAGGGCAGAGAGAGAGGGAGAGTGAGAATCCTAAGCAGGCTCTGGGCCATCAGTACAGAGTCTGATGCGGGATTTGGTCTTATGAAACGTGAGATCATGACGTGAGCTGAAATCAAGAGTCAGATGCTTAACTGACTGAGCCACCCAAGCCTAACCCATTTCATTTTCAAAAAAGAACTGTTTTAAGATCCCCTGAAATATTTTCAGGTCATTTGTAAGAAACTTTAAATTTCTATTAATTTACCATGAATTATAAAACCCATCATGTATCAGAATTTTGCTATATTTCTCTCCTATACAGTAGCAACTATAAGGAGAGAAACTTTAATTTGTAAAGAACTTTGTAAGAAGTTTGTAAGAAACTTTAAATTTCTATTAATTTACCACGAATTATAAAACCCATCATGTATCAGAATTTTGCTATATTTCTCTCCTATATAGTAGCATTAGCATGCATAGTAAGTTTCACCACAACTATTTAAAATTTAAAATGTAAGAGAATCACCTAAAATTTGTTTTACTAGCTTTAAGTTGCTTCTTTCCCTTTATATAGGTACAAAACTTCTTCCACAGAAGAGTGGAAGGAAGATTGGAGCATTGCTACACCAGTGAAAGAAGTCAAACCAGAAGAAGAAAGAGGTAAAATCATACCTCACGCTTAGATAAGTGAAATTATATTTAAAAGCTCATTGACTTTTCATTTAATATATTTTAATTATCACAATAATCATTTTTAAAAGTTTTATAATTCTTGTGAGTATCTAATAGAAGAAAGAGCCTTCTATATTATTAGATTAAACAACAAAACTCAACAAATATTTATTAAACAATATACTCGGCTGGGTCCTAAGTAGATAATGATCCCTTCCCACCTCTCAAGAAACTAACTATAATTCAGGGCTGTCCATTCGAACTTTCTGGGATAATCAGAGTGTTCTCTATTTCCACCATCCAGTAGAGTAGCTACTAGCCACATATAGCTGTTAAGCACCTGAAATGTAGCTAGGGAGTCTGAGGAATTCAACTTTTAGGTTTAATTTTAATTTACATTAAATATAAGTAGTCACATATGGTTCA
>NW_027528357.1:5999770-6003840 GCF_008692635.1 Crocuta crocuta
TAAGTAGTCACATGTGGTTAATGGCTACCATATAGGACATGGAGGCTCTGCTATGTGTGTGTGTTTATATATATATATAAAGATTAATACATATTATATATAAAGATTAATTATATAAAGATTAATATCTTGTCACAGTTTACAACATGTACAATTTATATACTGAAATAAAATTGTGTTAAAATTACTTCAACATATTTGAATTAATTTTTTTTTGAGAGAGAGCATGCATGCACCTGCTCTCGTGAGCAATGGAAGGACAGAGGGAGAGGGAGAGAGAGAATCTTAAGCAGGCTCCACTAACCAAGAGCCCTACATGAGGCTCAGTCTCATGACCATGAGATCATGACCTGAACTGATATCAAGAATTTAACAGTTAATGGACTGAGCCACCAAGGCACCCCTGTAGTTTTAATATTATATTGAACACCTCTTCCTACCTTCACCACAAATATTTGTTAAACATCTTACTTTCATGAGAGATAACTAATGAATTCAGGACTTTTTTTAATGTATACTTATTTTTGAGAAAGGGGGGGCAGAGTGTGAGTGGGGAAGGGGCAGAGAGAGAGGGAGGCACAGAATCTGAAGCAGGCTCCAGGCCTGCTGTCAGCACAGAGCCCAGTATGAGGCTCGAACCCATGAACTTCAAGATCATGACCTGAGCCGAAGTTGGAGGCTTAACTGTCTGAGCCACCCAGGCACCCCGATTTCAGGACTTTTTAAAAAAAGTGTTTATTTATTTTGAGAGAGAGAGAACACGAGAGCAGGGGAGGAGCTGAGAGAGAGAGAGAGAGAGAGAGAGAGAGAGAGAGAGAGAATCCCAAGCAGGTTACATGCTGTCAGTACATAGCCAGATGTGGGGCTTGAATCCTCAAACTGTGAGATCATGACCCAAGTAGAAATCAAGACTCAGCTGCTTAACGGACTGAACCACTCAAACACCTCATGAGTTCAGGACTTTTTAAAAGTACTAATACTTTGTTTTTCACAACTTTCATTCATAGTGAAGCTCTGTGTTTACTATTTCCACTTTATTATTTATATCTACACTGAAGAAAAATAAAACCTCATTACTAATTAGTTTTTCACGTGACAAATGCTATAAGATAAATATATCAATGACCACAAGATAACAGTGAGACAGCTATGTTTAATGTAAACTCATACATTTGATCCCAGAGTATAAGACAGTATCAAGTTGAGGAAGATTTATTAGGTGTTTGTGCTAAAAAAAAGAAGAAAAATTGCAAGTGGTTGCTCACTTAGTATGAAACAGTAAAACCAATTGAAATGATATTCTAGAAAAAAATTGAAAGATAGATTAAATACAATGAATTGGAGGCATCTCAAGTTATAAACACAGCGTTTATTTTAGGTTGCTATCATAGAAACAGTACAAAAGACATCTTGTACAAACATGATAGACATGTTTGGCAAAACATATTTAGATCGCATGAGATGTGCTCTAATTTGACGTGGCATTAATTCACCACACATTTCAGACTGAAGTCTTGTTATAGGAATTGAATATATCATAAGTTGGCTGGAGAACACAGTGTTCACTGTGTATGTTGTCATAAAACAAACAAACAAAAAACCCAGACACTTAACAATATAAAATATCCAGGATGTGGTAGAATTTGAAAGGAGAGAAAAATAAACCAAAATAGGAACCAAATAAAGAGCCAGTCCATGAAAAGATAATTTTTATGCATTACAGTCGAGAAACCTGTTTCTTAAGAAATCTTTTCAGACAGCATGCAGAATTTCTGTGACTGGTCTACTAGGTTAGAAGTAGAAACTGTGCAGGGCGCCTGGGTGGCTCAGTTGGTTAAGTGTCTGACTTTGGCTCAGGTCATGATCTCATGGTTTGTGGGTTCAAGCCCCGTGTTGGGCTCTGTGCTGACAGCCAGCTCGGAGCCTGGAGACTGTTTCAGATTCTGTGTCTCCCTGTCTCTCTGACCCTCCCCTCCTTATGCTGTCTCTCTCTCTCTCTCAGAAAGAAATAAAACATTAAAAAAAATTTTAAAAAAAGGAAGTAGAAACTGTGTGACCACTGAGCTTGCACTTATAACTAGAAAATTATTGCTGTATTGTCCAAAGTAAAACAAAATAAAAGTGAGGTCTTTTAGTTGTCTTTTTTCCTCATCCACTTTTACTGTTTTTCCTCTAGCCTCAGCTCTTTGAGGCTTTGCCTTTCTTGATTCTGTGTTTATGTCTTCTTGTCATGTCACATTTTGGGAAAAGTCACTGTTTACAAGTATAAATCTCACCAGAGTGGAACCCATATCCATCTTCTTTACTGCTCTCTCTGCGGAGAGAGTGTATTGCCTAGAACATAACAGGCTCTCTACATGTTTCTAGTATAAATAGATGAATGAATACCCATGTTAATCATTCCATTAACATTAAACTGTATAATTTCAGAGCTTTGAACCAGGAATCACAAATATATCTCATTACAGGAGTTAACTTGTGTTATATCAGAATAAATAGACTTTGGAAGTGATGAATCCCTGGTATGGCTAACTAGAGATGTTATTATCTGATAAGAAATAAAGTGTCTTGATTCTAGGAATCATCTGAGGATATTCAGTCTTTATCTGATGTAATCATCAGATAAACACAAGCATAATTTAAAAATAAAGCTCTTTAATATAGGTTGTGAATAAAGCAGTTTCTCTTTAGGTAAAACATACATAAAGCTATTGCTTGAGATTTAGCTATTGTAATTATTTCATAAAATGTTCACTTAAAAATCTGTCTTCAAAGGTTATAATTAATGTTCTGATTCTATTATAATAGAGCTGTCTTTAAAGGCTAATTCATATTTTCTGAAATTTTCTTGTTAAACATATAAATATTTAAAAGAATAATATGATAGTACCTATGTTCTCACCACCTACTTTATAGGCTTATTCATTAACAAATGCAAATACATATTTCTATTTTAAGATGAAAAGTGTTCAAAATTAAAGCAGGAAATGGAAACATTGCTATCAGAAGCCATTCATCTCATTAAAAGTCTAGAAACTGACCGTGCAGAAGCTGAAGAAGCTTTAAAGCAACAAAAGTCCAGAAAGAGTAAGATTCACATGAAAATTGATTCATGGTCAATCTGGAGACTCCAAGAAATCCCACTAGCTGTGCAGAAAGGTAATAATAAGGATTTTTTTCATATGGCTATTTACTTTATTCAAGAGGCATGGATAATCAATTGAAGCTCTGAAAAATAAATCAATGGTGGCTGTATTGTTTTGTATCTAAATTAGTGTAATTCTGATAGATGCTACTGATGATAATACTGGGTTCAGTTATGTAACTGGGACTGCACTGAGCAAACCTGGACATTCCCTGGTTTGGTGTTCATTGGAAACTCCACAGTATTTATGGTATTCAGACTTTTGGCACGTATTTCCTATGATGACTACATTATTTGAGTACTTGAAGTTTAGAAATTTAAGTTATTTCCAGTTAGTATCATTGGCCACATATTTAAAAGACCTTTAAACTGATATTTTAGCAACATGAATATGCTTTTGAGAATTCAGTAGTAGATTTCATTAGGAACTTTTAGCAGACAGTAAGACTCGAGATGTTTCCAAGAGGTAAGTAACAAATATTTAGAAAGGAAACATTGGCTTTTTACACTGCAGAGTAAGGGCCGTGTGTTCAAGTATTAAATAATCTAAAGGCATTTGATTTTTTAATTCTCCAAACATGCCTGTCAAACATACCTGACTACATGATTTTGCTGAGGCTAGAATTTGCTTATAAATAAACTTTAGTTCAGTTAATTTTATTTCAGGATTTACATGCTTTATAAGTGGATTATATTAGGGTGCTCAAAAACCTATCATTTAAGTTAAGACACTTTTGAGTGGAAAAGGGGGGCATTACTATTATGAGACATTAAATTATGTGTCAGAATGAAAATTTACATGCACCTTTGTTATATGTCTTTTAAAACTACAATTTCCAAAGTAGGGTGTACACATTTTAGGGAGTTGCAAGAAAAGGTTAGAACTTTTATTTATAGTGGTGACTGGGTGACTCAGTCAAGTGTC
>NW_027528357.1:6005245-6013380 GCF_008692635.1 Crocuta crocuta
GAGAGAGAGAGAGAGAGAGAGAGAGAGAGAGAGAGAGAGAATCCCAAGCAGGTTACATGCTGTCAGTACATAGCCAGATGTGGGGCTTGAATCCTCAAACTGTGAGATCATGACCCAAGTAGAAATCAAGACTCAGCTGCTTAACGGACTGAACCACTCAAACACCTCATGAGTTCAGGACTTTTTAAAAGTACTAATACTTTGTTTTTCACAACTTTCATTCATAGTGAAGCTCTGTGTTTACTATTTCCACTTTATTATTTATATCTACACTGAAGAAAAATAAAACCTCATTACTAATTAGTTTTTCACGTGACAAATGCTATAAGATAAATATATCAATGACCACAAGATAACAGTGAGACAGCTATGTTTACTGTAAACTCATACATTTGATCCCAGAGTATAAGACAGTATCAAGTTGAGGAAGATTTATTAGGTGTTTGTGCTAAAAAAAAGAAGAAAAATTGCAAGTGGTTGCTCACTTAGTATGAAACAGTAAAACCAATTGAAATGATATTCTAGAAAAAAATTGAAAGATAGATTAAATACAATGAATTGGAGGCATCTCAAGTTATAAACACAGCGTTTATTTTAGGTTGCTATCATAGAAACAGTACAAAAGACATCTTGTACAAACATGATAGACATGTTTGGCAAAACATATTTAGATCGCATGAGATGTGCTCTAATTTGACGTGGCATTAATTCACCACACATTTCAGACTGAAGTCTTGTTATAGGAATTGAATATATCATAAGTTGGCTGGAGAACACAGTGTTCACTGTGTATGTTGTCATAAAACAAACAAACAAAAAACCCAGACACTTAACAATATAAAATATCCAGGATGTGGTAGAATTTGAAAGGAGAGAAAAATAAACCAAAATAGGAACCAAATAAAGAGCCAGTCCATGAAAAGATAATTTTTATGCATTACAGTCGAGAAACCTGTTTCTTAAGAAATCTTTTCAGACAGCATGCAGAATTTCTGTGACTGGTCTACTAGGTTAGAAGTAGAAACTGTGCAGGGCGCCTGGGTGGCTCAGTTGGTTAAGTGTCTGACTTTGGCTCAGGTCATGATCTCATGGTTTGTGGGTTCAAGCCCCGTGTTGGGCTCTGTGCTGACAGCCAGCTCGGAGCCTGGAGACTGTTTCAGATTCTGTGTCTCCCTGTCTCTCTGACCCTCCCCTCCTTATGCTGTCTCTCTCTCTCTCTCAGAAAGAAATAAAACATTAAAAAAAATTTTAAAAAAAGGAAGTAGAAACTGTGTGACCACTGAGCTTGCACTTATAACTAGAAAATTATTGCTGTATTGTCCAAAGTAAAACAAAATAAAAGTGAGGTCTTTTAGTTGTCTTTTTTCCTCATCCACTTTTACTGTTTTTCCTCTAGCCTCAGCTCTTTGAGGCTTTGCCTTTCTTGATTCTGTGTTTATGTCTTCTTGTCATGTCACATTTTGGGAAAAGTCACTGTTTACAAGTATAAATCTCACCAGAGTGGAACCCATATCCATCTTCTTTACTGCTCTCTCTGCGGAGAGAGTGTATTGCCTAGAACATAACAGGCTCTCTACATGTTTCTAGTATAAATAGATGAATGAATACCCATGTTAATCATTCCATTAACATTAAACTGTATAATTTCAGAGCTTTGAACCAGGAATCACAAATATATCTCATTACAGGAGTTAACTTGTGTTATATCAGAATAAATAGACTTTGGAAGTGATGAATCCCTGGTATGGCTAACTAGAGATGTTATTATCTGATAAGAAATAAAGTGTCTTGATTCTAGGAATCATCTGAGGATATTCAGTCTTTATCTGATGTAATCATCAGATAAACACAAGCATAATTTAAAAATAAAGCTCTTTAATATAGGTTGTGAATAAAGCAGTTTCTCTTTAGGTAAAACATACATAAAGCTATTGCTTGAGATTTAGCTATTGTAATTATTTCATAAAATGTTCACTTAAAAATCTGTCTTCAAAGGTTATAATTAATGTTCTGATTCTATTATAATAGAGCTGTCTTTAAAGGCTAATTCATATTTTCTGAAATTTTCTTGTTAAACATATAAATATTTAAAAGAATAATATGATAGTACCTATGTTCTCACCACCTACTTTATAGGCTTATTCATTAACAAATGCAAATACATATTTCTATTTTAAGATGAAAAGTGTTCAAAATTAAAGCAGGAAATGGAAACATTGCTATCAGAAGCCATTCATCTCATTAAAAGTCTAGAAACTGACCGTGCAGAAGCTGAAGAAGCTTTAAAGCAACAAAAGTCCAGAAAGAGTAAGATTCACATGAAAATTGATTCATGGTCAATCTGGAGACTCCAAGAAATCCCACTAGCTGTGCAGAAAGGTAATAATAAGGATTTTTTTCATATGGCTATTTACTTTATTCAAGAGGCATGGATAATCAATTGAAGCTCTGAAAAATAAATCAATGGTGGCTGTATTGTTTTGTATCTAAATTAGTGTAATTCTGATAGATGCTACTGATGATAATACTGGGTTCAGTTATGTAACTGGGACTGCACTGAGCAAACCTGGACATTCCCTGGTTTGGTGTTCATTGGAAACTCCACAGTATTTATGGTATTCAGACTTTTGGCACGTATTTCCTATGATGACTACATTATTTGAGTACTTGAAGTTTAGAAATTTAAGTTATTTCCAGTTAGTATCATTGGCCACATATTTAAAAGACCTTTAAACTGATATTTTAGCAACATGAATATGCTTTTGAGAATTCAGTAGTAGATTTCATTAGGAACTTTTAGCAGACAGTAAGACTCGAGATGTTTCCAAGAGGTAAGTAACAAATATTTAGAAAGGAAACACTGGCTTTTTACACTGCAGAGTAAGGGCCGTGTGTTCAAGTATTAAATAATCTAAAGGCATTTGATTTTTTAATTCTCCAAACATGCCTGTCAAACATACCGGACTACATGATTTTGCTGAGGCTAGAATTTGCTTATAAATAAACTTTAGTTCAGTTAATTTTATTTCAGGATTTACATGCTTTATAAGTGGATTATATTAGGGTGCTCAAAAACCTATCATTTAAGTTAAGACACTTTTGAGTGGAAAAGGGGGGCATTACTATTATGAGACATTAAATTATGTGTCAGAATGAAAATTTACATGCACCTTTGTTATATGTCTTTTAAAACTACAATTTCCAAAGTAGGGTGTACACATTTTAGGGAGTTGCAAGAAAAGGTTAGAACTTTTATTTATAGTGGTGACTGGGTGACTCAGTCAAGTGTCCGGCTCNAATCTGAAACAGGCTCCAGGCTCTGAGATGGCCGTCAGCACAGAGCCTGACGCGGGGCTCGAACCCACGAACCGTGAGATCATGACCTGAGCTGAAGTGGGGCGCTTAACCGACTGAGCCACCAAGACACCCCATTGTTTAGTTATTTTTGAGAGAGAGAGAGAGAGAGCACAAGCGCGAGAGAGCGTGCAAGAGCGTGAGTGAGCGAAGAGGGGGAGGGACAGAGACAGAGGGAGACACAGAATCCAAAGCAGACTCCAGGCTCTGAGCTGTCAGCATAGAGCCCAACACAGGGCTCTGCGAGATCATGGCCTGAGCTGAAGTCAGACACTCAACCAACTGAGCCATTCAGGCACCCCTAAGTGTCTGCCAAAGCAGACTCCAGGCTCTGAGCTGTCAGCATAGAGCCCAACACAGGGCTCTGCGAGATCATGACCTGAGCTGAAGTCAGACACTCAACCAATTGAGCCATTCAGGCACCCCTAAGTGTCTGGTTCTTGATGTTAGCTAAGGTCATGATCTAGCGGTTTGCAGGTTCAAGCCCCTTGTTGGACTCTGTGCTGGCAGTGAGGAGCCTGCTTTGGATTTTATCTCTCTTTCTCTCTGCCTCTTCCCTGCTTGCTCTCTCTCTCTCTGTCTTTGTCAAAAAAAAACAAACAAAAAAAACAAACAAAAAAAACCAAAAAACAACCCTTTATCTATCTATCTCTATCTATCTATCTATCTGTCTATCTATCTATCTATCTGTCTGTCTGTCTATCTACCTATCTATCTAGTTTAAGAATTTTTTTTTAAATAATGTGTATACCCAATGTGGAGCTTGAGCTCACAACCCTAAGATCAAGAGTCATAGGCTCTACCAAGTAAGCTAGCCAAGTACTCCAGTAGCTCTTTTTTTTTTTTTTTAGATTTTATTTTTTAAGTAATATCAAACTTACAACTGTGAGATCAAGAGTTGCATGCTGTACTGATTGAGCCAGCCAGGCACCCCAGAACTTTTACTTATATTTAAAAATTTTATTCTTTTCATTTTCTTTCTTGATTATTTGAGTTTTTAGTTTTGCTTTTATTGCACTAGACAAAATACAGTCTCCAGTGGTTCCTCAATTATGTTATTTTAGTAAAATTAAATGTAGGTTTAATGACTATTTCTTCCTTTTAAAGTACTACTGAGCTCAAAGATTGAACTCACCATTTGTTTACTCTCTTGTGGAGCAGAACTCAAGAAATGGGAAGTATCCCAGAGCCTAGACTGGATGAATTTAACTCAGCCTTAGTCTGTGCTCTTTGCTACCTTTTACTAAAGAGTTAATTCTAAAAATTATGCAAAAAAATGCTCTAAACTCAGGGAGACATTTTTCTACCCATACATTTAAAGTAGTATATTTTACAATATATTTGGTTCTACAGCTATTTTATTCAGGCTTAGAGTGAGTTCGTATTAACAACGTTTCTGAGTAGAATTTATGATGTGCATACTCTACTAATCCATAGCATCAGTTTGCAGTATATAAGTCCATACATGCACATATATTGGTGTGTTAGAGGCAACCAAAAATAAAATAGGGCTGGAATAGGAATCCTGGGAAATTCTGGATCCTAGTAGGTTCTTGAGCAGATTCATATTCATATCCACAAGGAGTCATCTGCAATGTTTAAAAATTATTTGGGAAACCCATCTTTTCATTAGTAGAAGAAGAATCAGTGGGAGCTGGTTTTATTTAATATTTTGCTGATAAATTTCTATATAATTAGCCTTTATAAGAGTAGATATTGTATTTCATGGTTTATATGAAGTTCTACTTAAGGAGTTGACAAAATAAAACTAAATTGAGATATACATGTGTGCACATTCTAGATTCCTGATAAATGCATTTTCAGTAATGGAATTCATTTTTGCCATTGGTGATAATTTATTGCTTGGGCTATCTTTTATGTAAAAATCTACTGAAAGATCCTTTAAAAAGCTATTAAAAAATCAACTTGAACATTTATGTTCATCCGGTTTATTTTATTTAAGTAGCTAATATATGCAATAAGATTTAAATTCATTATTACTATATAGTTTCTAAGTGCCTTCTATTTGTAAAGTATTACTGAAAAACTTTGTACTTTTAGGAATATATGGCCTTCATATTGATATATTTAGAATACAATTTCTAAATTTTATGAATTTTTTTATAGGTTATAGAATTATATATTCTTATAGTCTTTAAATTCTCAAAGTCTCCAGCTTATGTGACAGCAAACACTTTTAATCTTCTTAACAGCCTTAGTATTAAATATGATGTTTAAAGAATTTTAGATAATTAAAAAAATTATACTTCTAATTTATAAGAAAATTAAGGACATTCAATTTTTTCTAGATATCTTGTGGTTACTGCTCCAGATCCATCCATCCCCCTAACCAGCCCACTCACACTTGTATCTTTTGTTTGTGGTCCATGAAGCTTATTCATTATACACCTCATCAAAGATATTTTTGATATTCTGTCTTCCTGCTAGTGCAACCAATGGGTTCAGTGGTAAGAGACCATGGGCGATAACAGAGAATAGTGAGGGTGGGGTATTTATACCCCTGACTACTTTCCTCTCTACTTGGTCACTGCATCCCCCTACCAAGAATGACAACCACTAGCACTATGCAGCCAATAATCTAGCAAATGTCCTTTTGTTTTCCTATAAAAGAGATAACCAGAAAAAAAAAAAAAAGATAACCAGAAATAAGTTGTGGTTCACAAGTTCAAGCCCTGCATTGGGCTCTGTGCTGACAGCTCAGAGCTTGGAGTCTGCTTCAGATTATGTGTCTCCTTTTCTCCCTTCCCCTCCCCTGCTCACACTCTGTCTCTCTCTCTCAAAAATAAATAAGCATTTAAAAAATTGAAAAAAGGAGAGTATGTTTACTATATTTATTATACTCAAGCAGCATCTGAAAGCACAAATAAACTAATGACTCAGATTTCGCTAGTACTCTGATTGTTCATGCTTTTTTAGATTCCTTGTCTTTCCCTTAACCTATATTCATGGCTCCATGGGTACTTCCCTATGCTGGATTAGTTAATGGAAGAGAAAAAAAAAATCACAGACTGGTTTATGTATGGATTTGAATGGTATGTCTACATAATTTGGGGAGCTACTGTATTACAATATCAGTATGGAAGGGTGAAGACAGATCACCTAGAAGGGGAAATGTCCTGAGATACAAATGGGAAGTAGCCAAAACGAAGACATAGTCATCAGGGAGTTGGGAAGAACATGAATGTAAGACTGATGAAAGAAAGTCTAGGAGAGTGTTTTGGGGATTGACAGTTCAGAAAGGATGGAATAGGAAGATAATTGTGTCCTGTATAAATGTTCCCAAGAATGCTCCTACTGTGGAAGAAGGCCTCAGTACTAATACAGTGTTAAATCTTCTAAACTTGTTTTGCATTGTTTTGTCATGTGATTATCATGTCAGTTATTACCATAATAATGCTTTGAAACAAATCACCTTGGAACTCAGTGGCTTATAGGAATAAGCATTTTTTTAACATGAGCTATTCTATTTATAATAATTTTCAGTTGATTCTTTTGTGTTTTGATATATAATTGTATCAAAAGAAAATCATACTTATTTTGTCCTTTTGCTTTCTGATATTTATAATTCCTATCTCGTCATTTTACTTCGAGATGATTTTAGAAGGCCTCTACTCTTGCAATTTTCTCATTTTGTAATTACATAGAGTGGTTATATGTAACCCCATATGTACATTGGTTGTTATAAGCAGTGTTTGTACAATTATCTTATAAACATATATTTTAAACCCTTTGATGATAAATGATGAAAGCAATATATTTTATAATATGTTATTAAAATAATTTATATTAAATTTAGTAAACTTCACAGATAAGTAATTTTGGAATGTAAAATATTTCATATTTTACTTTTATCAAACAAAGATTTCCTTCTGGAGCTTTTGTTTTAAAATCAGATTTTCTTTTGTTATTGTATGTCTAGAACATGAGGCTTATTTGAGAGATATTGTAGAATTACAATGGCATATTGAAGATAAAGCTTATCAACTAGAACATCTTGAGGAACAAAAGGCAAAATTGAAAGAGGCTAATGCAAAGCTTCAAGCAGATGTAGACTACATGAATAAACATGGTCCTCTAATTAACTCAAAGCTGAACCAAGAACTTGAAGCTCTGAAAGGATTTTATATGAAAAAAATTGAGGTAAATGGATATGTATTTTACAGATTTATAGATGGTTAGTTATAAAAAAGTTTCAGCTAAAAGAAATTAACATCTTTAAATGTTTCATTTTCATTGAAAATTGGCCTGCTACTTATTTCTCAAAGGAACATTGTGCTATACACAATACAGTCATTTGATACTCATTTAAGCTGTGTCTTGTTCTCTTTTATACTTAGGAGTATTAATAATACTTAGTCAACCTATTAATAAAATTTTGGAGATTTAAAACAACATGGTGATTTTTGCAGTTGTAAATTGAACTGGGGTAGAATTCAAATAGAATATATCAGTCACTTTCATTGTTGATAATAAAGTGTAAAATATTTTCAATGATGAATTACCATTTAACACCCCTATTGTGGAATTGTGTTATAGAAAAATAAAGTATTTATACCTGCCATTAAATGAACAAATTTATACCTGCCATTACTTTTGATTATTTTAAAGTACATAGAGTTGTTAAATGTGATCTGTATTCTCCTCAACCATTTCATTTTCCTCCCTCGCTCCCTGAAGACGACGTTATGAAATTCTGTTTTCTAGCTGGGATTTGTATATTTTTATACATATATATATATATATATATATATATTTAAGCA
>NW_027528357.1:6013436-6051294 GCF_008692635.1 Crocuta crocuta
CCTCCTCCATGCCCATCCTCCCTCCCCCCCACATCCATCAGTCCTCAGTTTTTGTCAACATTCAAAAGTCTCTCATGGTTTGCCTCTCTCCCTTTCCCCCACCATTTTCCCCCTTCTTCTCCCACTTTTTCCTCAGTTAAGTTCCTCCTAATCCTCCTATACGTGCAAACAACATCATATAACTTTCTACAAGTTGTTTTTTATTCTGACATTTTTTTAGAGGTCAAGCTATTGTTGATTCAGAGAAATCTAGTTCACTCCTTTTACTTGCTGTTTTGGATTTGTCACCTAAATCCACCGAAGTCAAAGCTAACAAAGGCAAAAATAAACAAGCTAAAAACAACCTAAACAACCTAAAAAACTCTGCATGGCAGGAGGAACCATCAACAAAATGAAAAGACAGTCTACTGAATGGGAGAAAATATTTGTAAATCATAAATCTGATAAGGGGTTAATATCTGATATAAATAAAGAACTTAGCCACAAAACAAGGCAATCTGAATTTTTAAAAAATGGCAGAAGATATGAATAGATATTTTTTCCAAAGAAGACACAGATAGCCAATAAGTACATCAAAAGACTTTCAACATCACTTAATCATCAGGAAATGCAAATCAAAACCACAGTGAGATATCATTTCATACTTGTCAGAATGTCTATTATCAGAAAGACAAGTCATAAGTGTTGCCAAAGATGTGGAGAAAAGGGAACCCTTGTGTACTTTTTGTGGGAATGTAAATTTGTGCAACCACTGTGGAAAACAGTATGGAAGTTTCTCAGAAAATTAAGAATGGAACTGTCAAATGACTCAGCAGTTTCACTTCTGGATATTCATTTGAAGAAAAAAAAACAAACAAACACTAACTTAAAAAGATATGCACACTGCCTGGTACATTGCTGCATTATTTATAATAACCAAGATATTGAAACACCTAAGTGTCCATCAGTGGATGGATGGATAAAGAAGATGTGGTATATACATAAAATGAATTCTTAGCCAAAAATAGAGAGATCTTGCAATTTGCAACAACAAGGATGGACCTTGAGGGCATTCATTATGTGAAGTGAAATAAGCCAGACAGAGAAAGACTGAAATGATCTCATTTATATGTGGAATCAAAAGAGACAAAACAAAACAATTTCATAGATGTAGCCAACAGATTGGTGGTTGCCAAAGGTGGCAGGGGTTAGAAGATGAATGAAAAAGGAGTCAAAAGATACAAAGTCCTAGTTATAAAATACATAAGGAGGGGGATTTAATGTGTGGCATGTTGACTATAGTTAATAATATTATTGCATGTTTGTAAGTTGCTGAGAGTACATCTTAAAAGTTCTCATCACAAGAAAAAAATCTAGGTATGTGTGATGATGGATGTTAACTGGACTTATTCTGGTGATCATCTCACAATATATAGAAACATTGAGTAATTATGTTTTATACTTGAAACATATATTGTATGTCATTTAAAAAATGAAAAACATTTGTGCTTAAAAGGACACTACCGGTGTCTGATAAAAGGCCAATATCCAAAATATGTGAAGAATTTTTGTAACTCAACACCAGAAAAACAAGTAATACAATTACAAGATGGTCAAAAGACCTGAGTAAGTATTTTTCCAAACAAGACATCCTGATGGTCTATAGACACATGAAAAGATGCTTAACATCTCTAATTATCAGTGGAGTGCAAATCAAAACCACAGTAAGTTATCACCTTATATAGGTGTCAGAATGGATAGAATCAAAAAGACAAAAAGTAGCAAGTGTTGGCAAGGACATGTAAAAAAGAGGAACACTCATGTCCTGTTGGTAGGAATATAAATTGGTGCACCACCATGGAAAACAGTCTAGAGGTTCCTCAAAATATTAAAAATAGAAATACCATATGATCCAGTAACTCCACTGCGGAGTATTTACCCCAGGAAAACAAAACACTAATTAAAAAAGATATATGCACCCCTGTGCTTATTACATTATTTACATTACTGAAGATATGGAAGCAATTTCAGTGTCCATCAATAGATAAAGAAGATGTGGTACACATATATACAATAGAATATTACTCAGCCATAAAAATGATGAGATCTTGCCGTTTGCCCCAACATGGATTGACCTCTAGAGGATATTATGCTAAGTGAAATTAACCAAAGAAAGACAAATACTATTATTATTTCACTTATATGTGGAATCTGAGAAACAAACAAAAAGGAGGAAGACTTGTAAATATAGGGAACAAACTGATGGTTACCAGAGGAGTGGGGGTAAAGGGATAGGCAAATGGATGATGAAGAATGGGAGGTCCATGCTTCTGTTTATGGAATAAATAAGTCACTGAGATACAAGGTATAGCATAGGGAATATAGTTAAGGATTGTAGAAGCATTGTATGGTGACAGCTACACTTGTGGTGAGCATAACATAACATATAGACTTGTTGAAATCACTGTGTCGTACACCTGAAACTAATTTAACATTGGGCATCAACTGTATGTCAATTAAAGAAGCAAAAAAAAAGGGTACTATCAAAAAAGTAAAAAAAAAAAAACCAACAAAACCAAAGATTGAGAGAAAAAAGTGTAAATTATACATTTCAGAAGGGTATAGTATCTAGAATACATAAAGAGCTTTTTAAATGCAACAAATCGGGACAAACAGCCCAATTAAAGTGGGCAAATGACTTGAATAGATTATCTTCAAAAGACATACATACAAATGGGCAGCAAATGTATGAAAAAATAGATGCTCAACATCATTAGTCACAGGGAGATACAAACAAAAACCGCAATAAAATACCACTCACACCCATTAGGATGAGACTAAAAATAAAACAGAATAACAAGTTTTGGTGTCTATGTGGAGAAATTGGAACTGTGGTACTTTGCTGGTGGGAAAGTAAAATGGTTGCAGATGCTGTGGAAAAGACTGGCATTTCTTCAAAAAGGTTAACTTAGAATTACCATATGCTCTAGCAATTCTACTCTGAGGATTACATACCACAAAGAATTGAAAACTGATATTTAAAAAACAAAACCATAAGTTTTACATAAATGTAGTCAAAAGGTGGAAACAACTATCACCGGATTAATGACTAAACAAAATGTGATATATCTATACCATAGAAAGAAATAAAAGGAAATGAAACACTGATACATGTCACAACATAAATCAACTTTGAAGGATTATGCTAAATAAAGAAGCCAAATACAAAAGATCACATACTGTTTGATTTTGTTTATATGGAAAATCCAGAATAGGTAAATCCATAAGACTTTACCTTTTGCAATTTAAAGCAAATTGCAATTGCTAGGGGTTAGAAGAAGTATAATGTAGTGTTTTGTTTATACTTTTTTATCATATAAATTTGTTTTATTTTATTCTGCTGTCTTGACTCAGTTTTGAGGTCCTGGCCAGAGATGCAAGACCTCTAGCCAGTGTGCTTGGACGCTAGTGCATAGCTACTTGCAAATCAAGCTCAAAGGCTCATTGTTGCCTTCAGATTCAGCAAGTAGCTCAGCCTCATAACACCACAGAGCCACGAGTATTCTACATAATCAGCTGGAGTATTGATCAGGGAAGTATATATTAGTGCCACATGGACCCAATCCAAGAGCTTGCCCTAGAGATGAATTTGTCTCATATGATGGAACCTAGTTCCCAACAGGGAGACCACCACCAGAGCAATGCCCACAGGTTACCTCCTCTGAAGGTGCTGACAAATTGGACATGGGATATTTGATACTGGGAATTCTGCTATGTTTCCTGACCTCTTGTTTGTTTAGCTCATCATTCCCGCATACTCATTATATACCCCCACACTCCTGTGCCTGAAGGGTAATCTTGTAGGGGTTACTACAATTTGTGGTATTCTAAAAACTAATGAACATTATTGCTTTTTCCAGGCACCAATTGACTCATTTCAGTCCACCACTTTACCTACTTGGGAAAGGACTGTTCACTCCCTAGTGCCTTCTCTTCCTGTCCCTCAAAATTTCCAGCAGTGACAAAAAAGGGAGAAATGGAGAGAGAAGGGGGAATGTTTATATTATGTGATAATTAATAAAAACAATAAACATGGAATATTTTGAACCCTTTCATTAATCATAGTGGTTATTCCTGAGAGAATTACAGGTGATTTTATTTATTTTTTTCCTTCTGTGTTTTCTGGTTTTTCTACAGTTAAGTATTATTTCAACAATAAAAGCAGCAAAAAGTAGCAATTCTCTTGTAGGTGAATAGATAATTATTTTATTTTGTTCATGTTACCTCGGACATTGAAGTTATTTTTTTCTGTAACTTTTATACATCACCAGTATTGATGTCTTTCAGGCTAATGGAAACTTGAAAATTTACTGAGCTCAATAGACTGAATATGGAAGAAAATTGATGTAAAGAACTTTTTTAAGAACATCAAAAATACTCTAAATTTAAGTCCTTTCTCTTGCTTGATTTTTTAATTACTTATTAAGTGAATATATTAAGAATATTTTCATTTCTAGGTAATGGGATTATATAAACAACTTCATGATGAACTTGAAGAAGCTATAAAAAACTGTAAGAATGCCAAATTGAATGCTAAACAAATTAAGCAAGACATGGAAAAAGATATTCAAAATGATGAAGCAACCCTAGAAGCCTACAAGTAAGATTTTTTCACAAATACTGCTTATAGCATTCAGAACAAAAATATTGATTAAAATTTAATTTATATTCTTCTATACAATTATCAGATAAAGAGAAAGGAAAGAATCTAAATCACCCATTTTTATCTTATCACTAAGTTTATTTGTAAATTAAGACCTATGTTTTTTACATATGTAAATATATATGAATTCCTAAGCACTATTTTTCTATCAATTTATTCTGTTATATTTTTTATTTTAATTCCACCGTTGTTAACATATAGTGTTATATTATTTTTAGATGTACAGTATAGTGATTGAACAATTCTGTGCATTACTTGGTGCTCATTATGATAAGTGTAGTCTTTAATCCCATCACTTATTTTACCTATCCCTCCTCAACACACACACATACAGACACACACATCCCCTCTGGTAACCATTAGTTTGTTCTCTGTAGTTAAAAGTCTGTTTCTTGGTTTCTCTTTTTTCTTCCTTTGCTCATTTGTTTCTTAAATTCCACATATGAGTGAAACCATGGTATTTGTCTCTCCGACTGACTTAATTTGCTAGGTGTAATACTCTCTAGCATCCATGTTGTTGCAAATGGCAAGACTTCATTCCCTTTATGGCTGAATAATATTTCACTGTATATATACACTGCATCTTCTTTATCCATTCATCTTTCAATGTACACTTGGGCTGCTTCCATAATTTGGCTATGAATGATGTTGCAATAAACATAGGGGTGCATGTATCCCTTTGAATTAGTGTTTTTGTATTTTGAGAGTAAATACCCAGTAGTGCAATTACTGGACTGTAGGGTAGTTCTACTTTAAACTTTTTTGAGGAACCTCCATACTATTTTCCATGGTGGCTGTACCATTTTGCATTCTCATGAACAGTGTAAAAGGGTTCCTTTTTCTCCACATCCTTGCCAATACCTGTTGTTTCTTGTGTTTTTTATTTTAGCCATTTTGACAGGTAATATCTTATTGTTTTAATTTTCATTTTGCTGAGAATGAGTGATGTTTAGCATCTTTTCATGTTTCTGTTGGTCATCTGTATGTCTTCTTTGCAGAACTGTCTGTTCATTTTTTAATTATATCATTAATGAATTGTATTGCTTGTTTTTTGGGTGTTGAGTTCTATCATGTCATATATTTTGCATTACTAACCCTTTATCATATGCCATTTATAAATATCTTTTCCCATTCAGTAGATTCCCTTTTAGTTTTATTGATTGTTTCCTTCACTGTGCAAAAACTTTTTATTTTGATGTAATCCCAGTAGTTTATTTTTGTTTTTATTTACCTTGCCTCAGGAGACCTATCTAGAAGAATGTTGCTATGGCCAACATCAGAGAAATTACTGCCTATGCCATTTTCTAGGACTTTTACAGTTTTAGGTCTAATACTTAGGTCTTTAATCCATTTGAGTTTCTTTTGTGTATGGTGTAAGGATGGCTCAGTTTCATCCTTTTGCGTGGGCTGTCCAGTTTTCCCAGCACCGCTTGTTAAAAAGACTTTTCCCCCATTATATATTTATTCCTCCTTTGTTGAAAAGTAATGGCCATATAATTGGCACTCATTTTTTGTTTCGAGTCCGTTCTATTGATTTATGTGTTTATTATTGTGCCAGTACCCTACTGGTTTGATTCCTACAGCTTTGTAGTATAACTTGAAGTCTGGAACTGTGATACCTCCAGCATTTCTTTTCCTTTTCAAGATTACTTTGCCTTTTTGTGATTCCATACAAGTTTTAGAATTGCTTGGTACAGTTCTGTAAAAAATGCTCTTGGTATTTGGATAGGGATTGCATTAAATATGTAGATTCCTTTGGGTGGTGTAGACATTTTAACAATGGTCTTCTAATCCAGGAGCATGGAATGTCTGTCTATTTCTTTGTGTCATCTTTAATTTCTTTTATCAGTGTTTTATACTTTTTAGAGTACAGGCTCTTTTACCTCTTTGGTTAAGTTTATTCTTAGTTACCTTATTTTTGGTGCAGTAATAAATGGGATTATTAATTTCTCTTTCCACTGCTTCATTATTATTGTTTAGAATTTCTGCACATTGATTTTGTATGCTCTGAGTTTACTGAATTCATTTATCAGAACTAGTAATGTTTTGGTGAAGTTTCAGGATTTTCTGTATATTGTATCATGTCATTTGCAAATAGTAAAAGTTTTACATCTTCCTTAAAATTTTGGATGTCTTTTATTTCTTTTTGTTTTTGATTGCTGTGATCTTTTTTTGTATTACTGTTCTACTGTGTTTAGTAAAAATGGTGAAAGTGGACATCCTTGTCTTATTCCTGACCATAGGAGTAGAGCTCTCAGTTTTTCCCCATTGGGTATGATGTTCGCTGCGAGTTTTTCATATAAGGGCTTTATTATGTTGAGGTATGTTCCCTCTAAACCTACTTTGTTGAGAATTTTTATCATAAATGAGTGTTGTACTTTGTCAAATGCTTTTTTTTCATCTCTTGAAGTGGTTTTTAGTCCTTCCTCTTATTGCTGTGATGTATCATATTGATTGTTTTTGAATATTGAACCACCTTGCATCCCAAGAATAAATCCTACTTGGTGGTGGTGAATGGCTTTTTTACCATATTGTTGGATTTGGTTTGCTAGTATTTTGTTGAGAATTTTTGCATCTATGTTTATTGGAAATACTGCCTTGTAATTTTCATTCTCTCTCTTTCTTTCTTCCCTGTTTTTTTTTTTTGTGGTGTCTTTAACTAATACTGGTATCAGGGTAATGCTGGCCTCACAGATTGGATTTGGAAGTTTTCCTTCCTCTTCTATTTTTTTTGGAATAGTTTAAGAAGATTAGGTATTAACTCTTCTTTTTATGTTTGGTAGAATTCACCTCTGAAGCTGTCTGGTCCTGGACTTTTGTTTGTTCAGTTTATTTTTTTTTAATTTTTTAATGTTTATTTATTTTTGAGAGAGAAAGAGAGTTCACATGAGTGGGAGAGGGGCAGAGGGAGTTTTTGATTACTGATTCAATTCCATTGCTGGTTATTGAGATGTTCAATTTTTTGTTTTTAATTTCTTCCTGCTTCTGTTTTGGCAGATAGTATGTTTCTAGAAATGTATCCATTTCTTCAAAGATATATATAATTTGTTGGTATATTTCATAATACTCTCTTACAATTGTATTTCTGTGGTGTTGGTTGTTATTTCTCCTCTTTAATTTATGACTTATTTATTTGAATTTTCCCTCTTTTTTCTTTGATTTGATGAGCCTGGCTGGAGGTTTATCAAATTGTTGATCTTTTCAAAAGCCAATTACTGGTGTAATTGATCTGTTCAACTGGTTGGTTGGTTGGTTTGGTTTTTTAGTTTCTATATTATTTATTTCTGCTGTATTCTTTCTTATTTTCTTCCTTCTTCTGGTTTTAAATTTTGTTTGTGGTTCTTTTCTAGCTCCTTTATGTGTATGGTTAGGTTGTCTATTTGATTTTTTTCTTGGTTCTTCAGTAGTCCTGTATTGCTGTATATTTCCCTCTTGAAGCTAGTTTTACTGCATCCCAAAGATTTTGGACCCTCGTGTTATCATTTTCATTTGTTTCCATATAATTTTTTATTTCTGTTTTAATTTCTTAGTCAACCCATTCATTGTTTAGTAGCATGTTATTTAACCTCTATGTATTTGTGGTCTTTGCTGAGTTTTTCTTGTAGTTGTTTCTAGTGTCATGGTGTTGTGGTCAGAAAAGATGTTGGTATGACTTAGATCTTTTTAATTTGTTGAGATTCGTTTTGTTGCCTAATATGTGATGTGTTTTGGAGAATATTTGTATGCACTTGAAAATAATGTGTTTTCTGCTTTTTAGGATGGAATGTTCTGAATACATCTGTTAAATCCATCTGTTTCAGTGTGTCTTTCAAAGCCACTGTTTCCTTGTTGATTTTTGTTTGGATGATCTGTCCACCACCATAAGTGGAGTGTTAAAGTTCTCTACTACTACTGTATTAATATATATTAGTTCCTTTATGTTTTCTATTAACTGTTTTATGTATTTGGGTACTTCCATGTTGGGTGAATAAATATTTACAATTGTTATACCTTCTTGTTGGATTATTGTCCCCTTTATTATATAGTGCCCTTCTTTGTCTCTTGTTACAGTCTTTGTTTTAAAATTTATTTTGTCTAATACAAGTATTGCTACCCCAGCTTTTTTTTGGACATCCATTTGCATGATAAATATTTCTTTATCCCCTCACTTTCATGTATCTTTAATGAATCTGAAATGAGGTCTGGAACGAGTTTCTTATAGACAGCATATAGACTGGTCTTGGTTTTTTTTTTGTTTGTTTGGTTTTTTTGTTATATATATATATCTACTCTGTTACCTTCTGTTGTTTTTTGGAGTGTTTAGTCCATTAACATTGAAAGTAATTATGGATAAGTATGTATATATTGCCATTTTGGTACTTGTTTTATGATTGTTTTTGCAGATTTTTCCCTGGTCCTTCTCTTGCTTTCTTTCATACCTTGTTAGCTTTCTTTAGTTATAAGCTTGGATTCCTTTCTCTTTATTCTTTGTATATCTGTTACTGGTTTTTGATTTGTGGTTACCATGAGGTTTGCATATTACATCTTCTGCATTTTACAGTGTGTATTAAGTTGATGGTTGCTTAAGTTTGAACTCATTCTTAACTCCTCTACCATCCATTTTTAGGTGTATAGTGTCATATTTTATATTTTTATTTTGTGAATCCCTGGACTTTTTTTTTACAGAAACACTTATTTTTTACTGATTTTGTGATTTCTATTTCACATGCTCTCACTTATGGTCTTTCCTTTTCACTTAGAGAGTCTTCTTTAATATTTCTTGTAGGGCTGGTTTAGTAGTCATGAATCTTTTAGTTTTGTTTGTCTGAGAAACTCTTTGTTCCTCCAGCTATTCTGAATGATTGCCTTTCGGGATAAGTATTCTTGGCTGCAGATATTTCCCTTCAGCATTTTGAATATATCATGCCACTCCTTTCTGGCCTGCAAATTATATGCTGAAAAGGTCACTAATAGTTCTATAGGGTTTCAACTTGTGTGTAACTGTCTAGTTTCTCTTTTTGCTTTTAAAATTCTGTATCATTATTTGTTTTGCCTTTTTAATTACTCTGTGTCTTGGTGTGGCTCTCCTTGGGTTGATTTTTAGGGGGCATCTATATGCTTTCTGGATATAGATATCTGTTTCCTTCCCCAGACCAGAGAAGTTTTCAGCTGTTATTTATTCAAATAAGTTTTCTGTCCCCTTTTCTGTTTCTTTTTCTTTTGGTATCTCTTTAATGTAAAAGTTACTACATTTGATGAAGTCATTGAGTTCCTTAAGATTATTCTCAATTTGTGCAATTCTTTATTCTGTCACTTTCTCAGCTTGATTGCTTTCCATTACTCTGTCTTCTGGGTCATTAATTCGCTCCTCTGCTTCCTCTATCCTGCTATTTATTATAACAAGCATACTTTTAATTTCAGTTATTGTGTTCTTCATCTCTGATTTGTTCTATTTTTTCTCTTCGTTAAGGGTCTCACTGATGTTCTCCACTCTTTCCTCAAGTCCAGTGATCATTACTTTAAATTCTCTATTAGCCATATTACTTATATCGTTTCACTTAGGTTTCTTGCTGTGGTTTTGTCCTGTTCTTTTGTTTGGGACATATTTCTTTGTCTTTTCATTTTGTCTAACTCTCTGTGGTTGTTTCTGTATTAGGAAAGTAACCCATGTCTCCTATCCTTGAAGATAATTGCCTTATAGAGAAGAGGTCCTGCAGTGTCTGCAGGGCAATGTCCCATGTACCTCAGAACCTGGCACTCCAGGGAGCGTCTCCTATGTGTGTTGCCTATAGCTGCTTTTGTGTTCTGACCACATTTTTCTTCAGTCTAGACATTTGCACAGGCTTTCTTTACTTGTTATGGACAGTGTTTAGTTCGGGCTAGGTTGGGTGCATTTTAACAAAATATGTGCTGGTCTGCTTGCAAAATGAGACCTGCCGACCTTGCTGCTAGAACCTAGGCCCTGCAAAATGCTTTGGTAAGTGACCTGGTTTTGGTGGGGTTTGCAGCAGTCATCTGGGGGAGGGGCCCCACAGTGTAGGGACATGACAAACATGATTGGAAAGATTGGATCCACTATAAGTAGGGGGGTCAGTACTTGCTGTAGACAAGTTAGGAAGAGAATATTGTTGCTCTGCTAATTCCCGTAGGTGGCCATGTGTTTATGCTGAGGAGCAGTGGAGAGAAATGGCTCTTTTGTTTCTGGAGATGTTTTCCTTCAATCCCTTCCTCTGTAGTACATGCAATGAGATGAATAATAATTCTCCTTTCTCTATGCCCCAGATGTTTTTCAAGCTGCTGCTTCCATGCTGTATCACAGCGTGGTTATCTGTCTTGCTGTCTCTTTAAAGGCATGGACCCAGATTCCTATTGCCCTCTAGGCTCTCCCATAGCAGAGTCTGTTGATTTTTAAAATTACAGGCTTTGAATCCCAGCAGTTGTAAAAACTCACAAAATTTGACCCCTCTTGCTTTTTTTTTTTTTTTTTAGTTTATTTATTTTGAAAGAGAAAAAGATAGAGTGCTGAAGAGGCAGAGAGAGAAGGGCGAGAGAGAGAGAATCCCAAGCAGGCTCCACACCATCAACACGGAGCCTAATGTGGGGCTTAACTCATTAACTGTGAGTACATGACCTGAGCTGAAATCAAGAGTCAGTCACTTAACTGACTGAGCCACCCAGTGGTCCCTGGATCCTCTTGCTTTTAAAGCCAAATGTTATGGAGATTTATCTTCCTCCTGGGTTCTCCCCAGTGTGATAGTCTGTTTTTTGCCCCTCTCCCCCCGACACTGACTCCCTTCATGCTGTGGATGGCCATGGTCTGTATTACTATAAATCCACATCTCCCCTCTTCATACCTTCTTGGATGTAACCTTTTCTCTACTTTCTGTTGTTGAGTGTGTTCTCTCAATATTCATGTCTTTTCTGGGTTATTTACACTGATAAGAGTGTTATCTAGTGGTAGCAATGGGACGAAGCAAGCTTGGTGTCTTCCTGAACTCTGTCATTTTCCCAGCTTCTCTCTGTGTCATTTTTTTTTTAATAGTTTATTGTCAAGTTGGTTTCCATATAACACCAGTGCTCATCCTCACAAGTGCCCTCCTCCATGCCCATCACACGCCTTCCACTCCCACCCACCCCGCACCTCATCAGTCCTCAGTCTGTCATTTAAAAAAATTTTGTTTTCCGGGGCGCCTGGGTGGCTTAGTTGGTTAAGCGTCCTACTTTCGCTTAGGTCATGATCTCGCGGTTCGTNTCTGAGACAAAATCGGTTACTCAACCGACTGAGCCACCCAGGTGCCTCCTTTTTTTTTTTTTTAAATTTTTTTTTAACATTTCTCTGTGTCATTTTAAAGCTCTTCATACGTATTGTCAAATTGCCTTTACATGTGATATAAGAAATATATATCACCACTACCTATATGCATAAGTGACTATTTAAAACAAAATCTCCAGGGGTGTGTAGGTGGCTCAGTCAGTTGAGCATCCAACCATCTCATGGTTTGTGGGTTCGAGCTCTGCATTGAGCTGTCTGCTGACAGCTCAGAGCCTGGAGCCTGCTTCAGATTCTGTGTCTTCCTCTCTCTCCACCCCTCCTCCACTCACCCTCTGTCTGTCTGTCTCTCTCTCTTTCAAAAATAACATTAAAAAAATTCTTTTTAAACATAACGTCCGGCATGGGATATTATTAAAAGCAACTTATGTAGCCTTGCATTAATTACAAATAATATTCAAGTATTTCAACTTGCATTTATCTGATTTCTAATAAAATAGAGTATTTGTTCTAATAAAATAGAGTATTTGTTCAAAGTGATTAGTGGTTTAGATAGGAAATTTCATATTCATAATGGAGGTGGAATCAGTTAAATATAATCAAAATGAAGAACAAAATTTTAAAAAGTTGCGACATAGATAACATCCATTTATTAAGATGTTTATATTTCCTTACATTCAATGTCTCTTTCAACATGTGCTTACATATTGCCTATTATTTACTAAATTAATCACTTTTGTAGTTCACCTGGTCTGTTATATCTTTGTTTTCATTCAGTTACATTTCTAATTTTCTTGTTGATTTCCTCTTAGATCCTTAGGTTGTTAAATATATATATATATATTTTAAAGTTTCATGATAGATTTCTAATTTATAAGTTTCTTTTATCATTGCTTTCCAGCTGAATTGCGTGTTAGGTAAATACAGTTGCAACCCATTGAAAATTATTGAGTCTTCATTTCTGGCTCAGTGACTTGGGTTTTTATTTATTTATTTATCTATTTACTTATTTATTTGGTAAATATTTCTTATGTGCTTTACTTATTGAATATACTGTCCATTACTGTTTCATTCAGTCAAGTTTACTACTTTTTCTTGTATTGAGAAGTGTGTGGTAAAATCACCTACTGTGATGGTGTATCTCTCTTCACATTTCTGTGTTTTTTTTATACCGTCATTTTTTTTCTTTGTATAGTTGGAGGCTTCCTCAGCTCATAAAAGTTTAGAGCTGTTATATCCTTCTGGGAGATGATTAAATGTATTCATCATTATGAATTGATTCTTGGAATACTTTTTGCCTTAACTCAAGTCAGATATTAATATAGCCTGATTAGCATTTTTTTGATATTTTTCTAGGAGATATTTTCAGTTTTTAAATTTCAATGTTTTTTAGTCCTTATGCTTTATATACATCTCTTGTACGCATTATCTAGATAGGTGTTCTTATCAGTTGAAAACATTTTTAATGGTGGACCATTAAATGTATTCACAAATCCTTAATACAGTTGAATTTAAAACACTTTGTATTTGCCCCATACATTTTATTTCTCATTCTTTTTTGCTTTCTTTCACATTAGTTTTTGTTTTATTTTTTTTCCTTTTCTACTTTGGCAATTACAGTTTTGTTCCAGTTTTTTTTGTTTTGTTTTGTTTTGTTTTTTAGGAAATCTTATTAATTACCACATGCACACTTAGATTATCAGACTCCAAAGACATTAACATGCTAGACAAGACAAGGAGTTATGGAAATTTTTACTGTGGTTAATCACATTGCCACTGAATTAAATATTTGTTTTTGTTACTACAGGCTATTTCATTTTTATAATCCATGAGAATAATTTATTTTATTTTATTTATTTTATTTTTTATAGTTTATTGTCAAGTTGGCTTCCATATAACACCCAGTGCTCATCCCAACAAGTGAGATGCCCTCACCCCTTTTCCTCCTCCATGCCTATCACCCCTTTTCCCATCTCCCCCACCCTCATCAACCCTCAGCTTGTTCTCAGTGTTTAAGAGCCTCTTATGGTTTGTCTCCCTCCCTCTCTTTAACTATTTTCTCCCTTCACCTCCCCCATGGTTCTCTGTTAAGTATCTCCTGTTGCACATATGAGTGAAAACATATGGTATCTATCCCTCTCTGCCTAACTTATTTTACTTAGCATAACACCATCGAGTTCCATCCATGTTGCTACAGATGGCCAGATTTCATTCTTTCTCATTGCCATGTAGTGAGAATACTTTTACTGTTTTGAACTATGGAGGTTTTGAGATTTACCCTGATATTAGCTTTTTTCTTTGTTCTTTTTTCCTTCATAGACTTTTTCATCATAGACTATCAGGAAGTACGTTACGGTTGGAGTAGATCCGTGGTTATACTCTTCAGTGAGATTCTGCTGATACCAATTTTTTTGAGATTTCGGTTGAAAGATATTTTCTGTTTTCATAGATTTCTTGATTCTTTATTGACTTTTAATATATTAATTATATAATTCTGTAAACTAATTTTAATTTTTGCTGTTAAAAAGCATATTGTCCTTTTGACTGAGTGCTGTGAAACTATTCTATAGTTTTCCATTGCCTGTTTTTAAGATCATCTCTTGATTTTGAAAGTTGTTAATTTGGTATTATTAAGATACATTCAGTGTAGATCAATATTCTTTTGGGATTTGTTAGTCTTCTAGTCTTATTGAATGTATGTATTATAATTACCATTTACCCTGGGCATTTTCAGTCATGATCTCTTCAAACAATGCTTTGGTCTCATTTTCTATTTCTTCTGGGATGCAAATGCATGTTCCATGCCTCTTGATCATTTTCTCACATTTTCTACATTTTCAAACCTTCCAAAGAATTTCTTCTAGCATATTATCCATATGCTTCTCTTATATTCTGGGTCTAATGTTAAAACCATAAGTATCACCTCACCAACCTCCAACTATGAAAAATGTAAATTGGTTAATGAGCAGTTTCTGACATGACTTTCAGTGACATCTCCTTTTGATATTCTCTCCTAAAATCACCTCCCCTTGAATGCAGGCTAGATCAAGTGAGTTCCTTCTAATAAAAGAGTAAAGCAAAAGTGATGGAATATCACCTTTATGATAAAGTTATAAAAACTGTGACCTTTGTCTTGCTAGCACTCTTTTCTTCCTCAATTGCTTATTTGCTCTGACAAATTTAGTTCCCATGTTTTGAGAAGCTCTATAGAGAAGCCTGCATAGCAGGGAAACAATCTAGGCCTCAGTTCAGTAACTCTTGAGAATCAACCTGCTAACAACTCGGAGTGATAACATGGAGTCTTTTACTTTGGTCTGCTTGATCTATCATGTTCTGACAAAATGTTTAAAATCTTATGCTGGTCAATTTATTTTTATAATGCTGTCAGTGCTTTCCTTATGTATTTCGAGGCTATATTAAGTGCATATGAGTTTTTAGCTTTTCTATCTTCATTGTGGATTTCCATATGTATTTCTGTATATATACACGCTTTATTTATTTTTTTAAATACTTTTTAAAATATATTTTTACCTGATAATGATACTCTGAAAGATTTCTCCTTATAATTCACTGGCAGATCTCATTTAGTTACTTAGAATATTTGTCAAGTTTTTGTTTAGGTTGATTCTTCCAGGTTGCATATAACTGATTTCTGTGCTTTTATGTAAATCTAATCATTATTTTCTTAATACATGTAGTATACCTCTTTATTTATTTGTCTGTTTGTTTACTTTTGTGATGTTTGGCTTGCTTTCTGCTGAGGTAGAAAGGTCTTAGCTGAGAAAGCTGGGAAACAGATAAAACAGAAACTGGGGCTTTAATAATACGTGGTCTTTTCACTTTTACATCTTCTCATCATTTTTTCTCTTCTTTTTTTCTTACCTTTCCCATCTCTTTGCTACCCAGCCTCTTAATCAAAGTGCTTAGGTCTGTCCTCTGAAATCAAATCGAAAGATGATTATTTTAAATAACTTAGAAATTGCTTTTCTCTTGGGTTTTCACATTGGAAACATAAATATATCTGGTGATTTTTTTCTCACCATTTACTTGTTGATCTTAAGTGGCACTTTTCAGAAGTTGCTTTGGGATAGGAGAAATTTTAGGAATAGGTAAATTCCAAAGGTTTACATTGTTAAATCAGAAACTAATTTACATATAATTTTAAACACAATTTTTCTTTTATTGTAGATAAAATCATCTTTGTTTTTCCTCCTAGGAGAGAGTTAGATAAACTTAATGCTCTATGTAGTCACTACTCTACAGCAGTAGAAAATATTAATGTTGATATTGAGGAGAATGAAGAGGCAGTGATGGAAGTATTGAAGGAAACAAAGACATCAGAAAATGAATTATCTGCTTTATCATCAGAGGTAAGTTTTGAATTTTGAAAATAAAAAAAATTACTGGTTTCAGTTTTGAGCCATAGCTGCAGAAACTTTTCGTTACTAATTAAAATCAGTTGGCTATTTTTTGTCTATATTTGTTTCCTATGACTACGTAAAAAATTACCAGAATTTTAGCAGCTTGAAACAACACCCATTTATTATCTCAGAGTTTCTCTGGGTCGTGTCTCAGCTGGTTCCTGTGCTCGAGGTCTTCTAAAAATGCAATTGAGGTATCAGCAGCCTTACGTTTCTTTTTGGAGATTCTAGGATGAATCTGCCAGCAGGCTCTTTTTCAGTTTTGACAAGACTCTGTCAGTGCTCTTAGAACTAAGGTCATTGTTTCCTTGTGGCTGTCACCCTGGGATCATTCTCACATCTATTTATTTATGTTTGTTTGTTTATCTATTTATTTATTTACATTTTAGTTAACATACAGTGCAATATTGGTTTCAGGTGATTCACCACTTATATGCAGCACCTGGTGTTCATCACAGATAAGGCTGCATGCATCCCAGGGTTGTGCTTCCCTTCATCATTTTTGTGTATTTTTTTAAATGTTTATTTATTTTGAGAGAAAAAGAAGCATTTTCACGTGCTAGAGTGGGGGAGGGGCAGGCAGCGAGGGAGAGAGAGAATCCCAAGTAGGTTCCACACTCTGAGCTCAGAGCCCAACGCAGCTTGATCTCACAAATTGTGGGATTATGACCTGAGGCAAAATCAACAGTCAGACACTTAACCGACTTAGTCACAGGGGTGCCCCGATTGCCTTCATCTTTAAATCAGAAATGGGGGATTGAGCCCTCTCAGACATAGTATTACTCTGACTCTCCTTTATGACTCATTTGCCTGCCTTCCTGTTCTTCTACATCTCATTCACTATAGTAAAAGAGAATAACACTAAAGGGAAGTGATAAAATGGTAAAAACAAATAATAGTATAGTACAAGGCAATAACGTACACATTCTGTACCAGTTGGTATTCCTACTTTGAGTTAAAACTACATGTTTTTGATTGCCACTTTCTATTATATTTCTATTATAATATTATAATGTATTCTATCTACATACTCTTTAGTTCTGTCTCATTAAATTTTTTAAGTTAATCCATAATTAAGAGTGAGACTAGGCATGTTTTAAAGGCTTTTTGGAAGACATTTGTATTTACTTTTTAGTGTAAAGGCTGCTGCTGATTTTTTTCCCATTAATTGGGTGATTGATTATATTTTGACTGATTTATAAGAATTTGTTGTATATTATTGATACTAAAGTTTATTTTAAAGTTAAACATGTTAAAAATATTTTTTTCCAGTCTTTAATTTCTTTATGGTAACTTCTGATGAAGAGAAACTTCAATTTTAATGGAGTAAAAGTTATAAATATTTTCCTTTGACCTTTGTGCTTTTATGAATTTAAGAATTTTTTTCTATTTTGAAATTAAATACCAGTATTCTCTGGTATTTTAGTCTAAATGTTTTTGGAGTTTTGCTTTTCATATTTATGTGGCTTTTAGATTAAATTATGTTTAAAATATTTCAAAACTGATATTTTTTTCTCCTATCTTTTATTTATAAGATTGGAAGTAATAAACTATCTAGAATTTTAGGAATGCACATTTCACTTGCCACATCTGAAGCACAATTAGTATGACGTTCATGAATGGGTATGGTGTGTAACTGACTTTCCAATTACATTTCTTTCTTAAATAGACAACAGGTTGTTTCAATATAATTTATTATGTTTATGTGTTCATATTTAGATAGTGCCATCTCTGTCATATGAGAGGCTTCCATATTTGTGTGGATCTTTTTCCATTCTCTTTTTAATTTGTTTGGTACTTAACCATCTTTACCTCAATACTTCATGTCTACATACTAAGCTTCTGTAATGTGTTTTGATGATCTATTATGGTGAATCTCTTAGTCTTAACGTTTCTTTATGAGTTTTAGACTGTTCTTGACCTTTGCCCCTTAATATAAATTTCAGTGTTATCTTATTCATTTCCTTCAGAAGTTTATTAGAATTATGATTGGAATCATATTCATTTATAGATTAAATGCAGAAATGAAATTTTTATGATGGAGGTACCTAAACATAAACATGATACATCTGTCCATTTATTTGGGTAGTTTTTCTAAATTTAACTTTTACCAGTTTCCTTGGAACTTTGTAAAAAGCAGACTCTCTGAAAATCAGCCTGAGATTAGTTTTGGACAAATTAACCCTTATATCACCACTGAATTTTAAAGTTATTTTTTTAAAATACATTTTTAGGAGCACGTGGGTGGCTCAGTCATTTCATCATCTGACTTTGGCTCAAGTTATGATCTCGTGGTTTGTGAGTTCAAGCCCCGCATAGGTCTCTGTGCTGACACCTCAGAGGGTAGAGCCTGCTTCAGAGTCTGTGTCCATCTTTCTCTGTTCCTCCCCACCCCCCAAACACTCTCTCTTCTCTTTTTCAAATATAAATAAGCATTACCAAAATAAAATTTTAATGTAATTCTGATTTGTTTCTAAATTCTGTAGTCTATATGCTAGGTATACTTAAAATTTGTGGAGGCTTAATTTTTGTCCTACTACATGAATAATTTGTAACAGTGTTTTCTGGAGAGGAAATCTTTTCTCTGATAGTGGGATATAGTTCTGAATAGATTCATTTTGTAAACTGTGCTAAATTCTGTTATTTAAATCTTTTATATTTTGAAATTCTTTTCTTTTTTTAAATTTTTTGTATATTTACTTATTATTGAGAGATGGAGACAGAGTGTGATTGGGGAAGGGGCAGAGACAGAGGGAGACACAGAATCTGAAGCAGGCTACAGGCTCTGAGCTGTCAGTACAGAGCCCAACATGGGGCTGAAACCCACAAACTGTGAGATCATGACCTGAGCCAAAGTCAGATGCCTAACCAACTGAACCACCCAGGCATCCCATTTCTGATTTAATTTCTGACTGAAATATTTATTTACTGAAAGCTGTTTTAAAATATTTCAGTATGGTAATGGATTTCTTTCCTTTTTTTTTTCCATTTTTCTGTCATTTTTGTTTCATATAATTTGTAGCCAAGTTTTTAGATGAAACTAAATCTGGAATGTTTAGAATTGAGTTTTTACTTTTGATATATTTTATTTTTACATTTTTAAGCTATAAATTGTTAGACTTTTTGGAATGCCTATTTTACTTACTGATTTTGAAGCATAATCAACATCTTTAGTTAACTTCTTGAGCAGTTTGAGGACCTTATGACTTTTTCTTGATTTATAGTTTATTTTCCATCATGTTACAACTACCTTATTTAATAATCCCATATTAAGATCATTTTATTATTTACACAATAAATGTTTGACTATATTTTTTCCTAGTTTAACATTTTGCACACAATTTTTATTTATCAGACATTACCACCTGCAGTATTTTTTCTTGTTACTAACTTGTATCTCTTACTAGCTTTTTTAGTGAGCTAAATTTGATATTTTCAAAATTTTGTTTCCCTGAAAATGTCTGTATTTTGTTCTCATGCAGTGGAGGAGATGTGCACCTGAATTAGTATGGGCACGACTTATACCACTTCATAGGCAATGTAGAAGAATCCAGAAATAGGCAAAAACACACTGGGCCAAAGTGCCAGAGACAATGACATAGGATAGTGAATTGGAAGAAACTGATCTTAAACAGATGGTAAAACAAGGATCTCTCCAATTTGCCCTTGTTTCTCTCTGTAGCTTCTCTCTAGCTACCCTTTTCCCTCTAACTCTGTTCTCTAGTTCCCTGGAAAAACTCAAGAGGACAGAATGTGCCATGTGCATTCTTCTGTCTTTTCATAAATCTAGTTCCCTCTGATTATAAAGTCACTATTCAGTCCCTCATTCTCTCCGTCCTACTATTGCCTGGCTGAGTCCTCTCATTTAATACTTCCAACTTGGAAGGGGGAAAATCCTTGGTGAAACAGTCTCTTCACTTTCTATCTGCTTTGAACTCTAATTGCACTCACTCCATGTTTACCTCCTTACCAGTACTTAACAACACCATTGATGTCAGTGATTACCTGTCTACTTCTTTTTAGACGAAGAGATTTTTAAGGATAGAAGATGTGTCGTAATTTTTGTTTTCTTGGTGTAACATGTGCAGTGTCTGTCCTATACCAGGTACGCAAAAAATGCTATATATTTAGGCGCTCAAGCAAAGGTGTTTCAGGCATTTTGAATAGTAAGTTAACCAGTGAATAAATAAAAGAGAAGAAATAGGGAAGGAAAGGAGGGAAAGTAAGCAGGATTGGAGGAAGGAAGAAGGGAAGGAAGGAATGAAAGAAGAATAAATGGGGAGAGGGGCGCTTGGGTGGCTCACTCTATTAAGTGTCCAACTTCAGCTAGGTCGTGATCTCACGGTTCATGGGTTCGACCTCCACATTGAGCTCTGTGCTGATAGCTCAGAGTTGGGAGCCTGCTTTGGATTCTGTGTCTTACTTTCTCTCAGTCTCTCCCCCGCTCATGTTCTGTCTCTCTCTCTGTCTCTCAAAAAATAAATACACAATAAAAACAAATTTTTTAAATGAATAAACAGGGAAAAAGAAACACTTCACGTTATGAGGCTAGAAGGAACCCTTTGAGGTGTGGAGTGTATAGTGTATACATTCAAATAATCCATGGAGCTTTAAAATTATGCATGTCAGCATGTAGCTTTCTTACATATAATTTCAGGGACTACTATAAGCATCAGAAAAGTATAGCACAACCAATAAAAAAATTTTTAAACATTATATAGTATTGTCAAGTAATTATGACCTCAGTTTTCTAATGTTGAATTTTGTCATCTTTATGAATATCATTGTTAATAAAATATTTTCAAAAGTGGAAAATTCATTCACTAAGCCTACAAACAATCAGGTTTTTATTTCTTTGATCATCTTAAAAATGGCAAGCATGGCTCTTCATAACAAAATGTTATTCTTGATAAGATATTATGAACATATTTTATAAAGTTACTAATATATTTCAATTAAGAAATCATTTGAGGATTATCCTACTTTCTGGGGAAGATGAGAACATGATGAAGTTTAGATATATTAATTTTTTTCCTACATATTGCTCATTATAAAAACCTTTAAGCTAGGTTTTCAAAGAGCGCATGTTAAACACTCAATTAAAAGCAATGATGTGCATCACTTCCATGCATTATTTTTTGGTATGCAATTGAAACTTCTAGTTCAAGAGAAAAGTGAAAGATTTGTGCTGCCTAATTGCACATACAACCTAACTGATTTTTTAAAATTTCTAGGCATATCATGCTTCCAATTTAGTCTTTACCTCATTATCATAAACTTTTCACTAATTTGTATTATCACTGTATCTATGAAAACACATTTCTCCATCTCATTTCTATGAAAAATGGCTTTTGTAAGCCAGAAAACATCTTGAAATCAGTTAAGTATCTTAAAAATACTGTCAAGATTAAATTCTTTTTAAATGTAAAAGTACAGATTTTCTGTAAATTCTTTTCTCATGTTTTCTTTGAAGTCTATTTATCCCATAATTCAGAATTTTTTTAGAACACAATTTCATTATCTGCAACTCTTAGTTTCTTGTGATATTAAAGAAACAGCCATCTATATTTCATTTTACCCAGCCATTTCATTAGATAATAAAAAATGACTTTTAAAGATTTAGAAGTCCTCTATGATTTTCTGTTTTACTGAACACTGGTACACTGTTTTTGTTTACAAATCAGTTTGCAGATAAAGGATGTAAATAAGTGAATTCCTTTTGTATATATACCTATGTTTTCAGTTTTGGAGGTTGCTTTTGTTAGTAGAATTTTATTATTTATTACTACATTATTGGTCTATATACTGTATAGTGTAAATACAAATACCAGGAAACATCCAGCAAATTGTACTTTTGTTTCATATTTTTACTTGAATGAAGCAATTTATTTCTTAAAAAAGATAAGCCAATAATTATTACTATCAGTTTACCAAATGGGCATCCAGTCTAAAGAGGCAGAGTCAATGTTTCATGCACAAAAACCTGTTAAGTAGTAGAGCCAAACTACAATGTGATTTTTTGACATTGTTTCGTTATAGAATATTCAGTATAATAATATGTATAAAATGTGATAATATATGTAAGCTTGCTAATTTTTCATAAGACTCAAATCTCTTAATATGTATGTATTTTATTGTATGGCATATTTATAAAATATTTTATAAATCTATGAAATTTACTATTTCATTTCTTATTTTAAAGCAGTACTTAATGTCATCGAAATGTTGATTTCAGTATATGCTCATTATCATGGTAAAGATTTAACAAACATACACAGGTTGTAAAAATTGTTTACTAGGAATAGATACTGCTTTGTGAGCAATCTGTGAAGATTTTTAAAGAGTTTTCCAGTTGACCTATTGAAATGATGTATTATATTAATAGTAAACCTTTTTTAAATTCTTGGGATGAATCTGCTTGGTTATGGTTTATTGTTCCTTTAATTTACTTCTGAGTTTGATTTGCAAGTATTTTATTTAAGATTTTACATCCATATTCATAAGTTAGTCTGTATTCCAGTGTTCTTAATTTGTGCTATATTTGATAGATTTCCTTATCAGGATTATGCTAGCTTTAAAATATGAATTGTGAAGCTTTCTTCCTTTCTTATTACCTAAAGAATTAATACATATTTAAATAACTTTTTCTTGAAAGTTTAATAAAGCACATTAGTGAAACTATAACTGGTGCTTTTACATTTTTTAACTATTTGAATTAAATAATGGACAATTGCTTTATTTCATCACATGATTGATTTTCTCAGGCTATATATTTCTTCTTTCTGTTAGTTTGCAGTTTTTTTTTTTTNGCTTAACCGACTAAGCCACCCAGGCGCCCCCGTTAGTTTGCAGTTTTTAATGGCCCTGACATAATTGAAGTGAATGAAGATTTTGAAATTATTATCATAATATGATATAGAATGCTCTCTTATACTTTTATCTCTTATTTTTAACTGTATATGTATTTTTCACTTTTAAATTTAGATTTTCAAATTTTTAAAAGTGGAATTAAAAAAATGAGAGGTGGTCCTTAGAGTGAATAATTCAATTTCCAACTTTTAAAATGTTAATGTATGATCTTACAGTTACAATTTACTTTCTTCTCATTTCTTTAGGCTTATTCTGTTTGCTTTTACTTTTTACATTCCTGTTTTGAATGCTTATTGTTTTCTTTTTAAATCTTTCTCTAAGAGCTACAGTTGCATCTTGTTACACTTTGAAGCAAACCTTCTTGAAAAGATTTTCTGTATTCACTGTCTCAGAATTCTTTCCTTGCTTTCCCATTTAAGATCATTTCCAGTCAGACTTTCACCACCACAGTACACTGAAATTGCTAGTGAGGTATCCTGTTTTCTTCCTTACAACCCTCATGAAATCTGGTAGGATTCATTATACAAACTATTATCTAAAACTATTTTAAGGCACTTTTTGAATGGCACAAACACTTAATGTTCATACCTCAAAATTTAGAATATACTCATGTGAGTGGAAGAAAATATTGGTCTATGACTTCATCCAGAGGAAGTCACTGTTCTAATTTTGAGCATAAACAGGCTTTGTGCTATATTTAAAAACAACCTTACATGCATACAGTAATTGATAATGTATTTCTCCTTACATAGAAACATATTCAAAATCATCTTATATTTTACAATGTAATTTTAATGATTGAGAGTTTCTTAGACCTTTATTATTGGGCTTTTAGGATGTTTTCAATTCTGAAGTATTATAATAAAAACTATGAGAAGTATCTCTAAAATTTAAATTAACATAACTACTGATTTTAACAAAATAATATTATGGAAAAATAATAAATGTTGAATTATGGTATAAGAAGTTCAAGCAAGATTCATAGGCCTTCTTTTCTGGGAGGGGTCAAATGATTTGCCTGCCTTTTACATTTTCCAAAATTAGCTCACTTTTTTAACAGCAGTATTACCATTAACTGAATTTCTTGGCTTTCGTATCCTTAATCTTGTAGTTACTGTTACTGTCTGTAGGAATTTGTATGACAGATGTTCACAACTTAAGATCTGGGTTGATGCTATTCTTACATTTTACCTAATGCTAGAACTTTAAATGCTTGATATTACACATTGTTTCTTTAAATCTAAAAGAATTTTCGAACATCACTTTAAACATAAACCACCTCTCAGAGCAGTACACCTTCTGTGATATTTTTGCTGGGTTCAGAGAAAGAGGAGAACTAAGTACAAAGGGCCTTATGGCCAGTATGCTTATATTTAGGCAGGCTTAATCATTGTCCTGGACATCTGCATTTTGTTTTACTTAGCCGTGTATAAAGTGTATGTAAAGTACAAAAGAGTCCTAATTTACAATACCTAATCTTTCTAAATGTTAAGAAGGTTGCCAGTGTATGAAAAAAGTATAGTAAACAAGTACATTATATACACTTTGTGTTTAAATTCATAAGAAAGACCGTTCTGAAAACAACTGGAGGAAGTGAAATTGTTAAAATCTCCTTAGGCGTTACAGGTGCTCATCTTTTCTCCTGGGTTGATAGAGGTGGGAGGAAGGGCTCTAGGCTAGAATGTTCCTTTAATGTTACTATGTATATAGTGCACAAATCTGAAGTAAATCCTTACTTGAAACCTCTAGTCTTTAGATGTTTAGAAGTACACAACATGTTCAAAGTAGAGAGTTAAAGTCACTCTCTTTAACTATTCTGTTAATTCATAAGAATGGTTGTATTTCGGGAATGGGATTGTAAAACCTGATGTTTTGGAGAGAGTATGCTGACTGTTCACTGGTGGTATCGGGACCAGGATGGGCAAGGAAATGAGGAGAGAAGGTTCTGTGCCCATGAGTCGTTAGATGAGTTCAGATTGTCTAACCGTTGCTCTGTGTGTGCATTTTAGTTAATATAGCTGTGTATTAAAGGATTAAGAAATCCTAGTGCCCAAAGTATATTAAAAGTAGAGGCAGTAAAATAATCCCTTTTTAAATGTCCTTTTGATAGTTTTAAGGAAGGACTGTTCTGGGAGTGTCTGTTAATCCACCTCATGGAGCTAGATGTAGTCTTGTACCTAGTCATGGAAATGGCAGAGGGGCAGAGGATGGAAGGGAAGGACTTCTTGCTACTATCTCCATATCTAGAAGACAGTTTTAGTTATAACCATAGGTCTGTCTGTGTGTTTTTGTCAAGTATCTGTGTTTATTGTGGCCAAGGTTCATTATTTTGTAGCATCTAAGTTTTTTGAATGTCCTTAGGTGCAATATGTGGTAAAATGTACAGCTAGTGAATTAGCCAATTTACAAGTTTCTTTTTGTTCTGGTTGAAGGAAGGAAGCATCTTGGGCATGTAATTGTTAAGCTGTCTCTGAGAAATGTACATCAGGACTTACTCATTAGGCTGGCAGCAGAGGGGCAGAAGGAAGTATGGAGGAAGAGAAGTGTTCAGATGTATTCATATTCACATTTTAATGATAACAGTTAATGTGTGTGCATTCTTTTGGCTAGACTATGAGACTACATTGTGATTAAATGGAAACATGCTTCCTTGCTAACATTTGAATATTATAGATTGGATAATGAATTCTTTTAGAAGCATTATACCTTGTGTGTTGTTACTTTATGTCTAATTTTTTAATTGATCATTAAGGGAATGTAGCATTTTATTTTATTGGAATGCAGTACTTTAATTGTAACATTACCAATATTGTTTTCTAGATGGCTGTTATTATTTTTATCTTTTAGGAAATTTTTGTTGCCAAGAAAGTCAGGATTACATTTTTTCTTCCGATTGAGTTGGTGTAGTGTATTTCTGGTTATCAAAATACTCATAGTTTGGGGACTTTTAAGTGGTAAATATTCATGGTGTGTAAAAAAGTATGATATATAACTCTATTATTTTAATTACATTAAAGGGTTAGGAGGCGGCAGGTGAATCCCAAGCAGATTCCGCACTGTGGTGCAGAGCCTAATGTGGGGCTCAATCCCAAGAACCATGGGACCATGACATTAACCGAAACTGGAGTCAGACACTTAATCCACTGAGGCACCCAGGTGCTCATAAGTAATTTTAAAATTATTCATGGTAGTTTTATATTGTTTATTTTGGATTTTCCAAAGGTGCTCTTATTTCAATTGCAAATAGAGATATTATTAGTACTTCACTATTTTTATGTCTTTTAGTTGTTTCTCTGATCTGATTACATGGGGTAATACATCCAAACAATGTTAAATAGTAGTAGAGATCTCTGGCATATTTGCTATGTTCTTCTCTTCATAGGATTTGTTCTAGTTTCTTCCATTAAGTAAGAGTCAGACTTTAGGATTCAGTATGTGTTTTATTTATCATGCTAAGAAAATATCAGTTTTAGTTTATTGAGTATTTTTTAAAAATTGGTAATGCGTGTTGAATTTTGTCTATAAGTCATTTTTGCATCTAGGGAGATGCTCATATAATATTTTCTCTTATACCTATAAATATAGTGATTTATATTGATGGGTTTCCTAATGTTGAACCTTGACTTATTATAATAAATATTATTTGGTTGTAGTACCTTTCATCCTTTCTTAAGCACATTCCAGTTTTCTTTTTTGCCTTCACCATTCAACCAAAATATCTCTGACTTAGGGCAACAGTGATTTCCATATGTTTCTAATCTAAATCTAATCATTGTTTCTTTGCCCTTATTTTAATTCTATATAGCACTTAACCAACTTGACTATACCCTTATCTCTGGAAAATTTGTTTTTTGACTTCTAACACATACTCTTCTTGTTTCTTCTTACTCTTCTGGAAGATTGCTTTCAGTTTTCTTCACTGGTTTCTCTGTATTTCCCCAAATTCCACAAACACATTTTTCTCTCAGACCGTCATGTATGAGTGTTTAAGCCTCAGATTAACACCATCATCTCATACTGTCTTTTATTTATTTTTAATTATAATTCTTTAGGAAGATTCATTCCACGGTGGTTTTACATTTTCTTTTCTCTCATATTGATAAAATGGAGAATTTTTAAAGCACTTCATCTAAAATATTGTTTTAGAGATTGTCACACAGAATCAGAATCAGACAAAGATTTCCTCTTCATATTCCAGTTGTGACCTGCACATTATACCCTTCTTAGATTCAGTCTTCTCATTTGTGTTAATATGCTAATAATCTGCAAAAGAGGGATTTAGGGATTAATACGTTGATTAAAGGGGAATATATATAAAGAATGTCATATTCATTTAGAAAAAACATTTTATTCTTTTTTTTAATGTTTTATTTATTTCTAGGGGAGAGAGAGAGAGAGAGAGAAACAGTGTGAGCAGGGGAGGGTCAGAGAGAGAGGGAGTCACAGACTGAAACAGGCCCCAGGCTCTGAGCTGGCAGTCAGCACATAGCCCGATGCGGGGCTCGAACCCACGAACCGTGAGATCATGACCTGCAAAAGTCGGAGGCTTAACCGACTAAGCCACCCAGGCGCCCCAGAAAAAACATTTTATTCTTAATATGATTTAATATTTAAAGTATTTAAATACATTACATTTTAAGTAATCAGTTTATAATAGAAGAGATTCATAATTGGCAATGTTTTAGATATACATATTGAATGAAAGATTAAATTTGAACTTAAAATGTAATATTTAAATAAATTATCAGTCACATAGTAGTACAGATTATTAATTTTGATCTTAAGGCACTGAATTTTCATGTTTAGTTTTGATTCTTTTTATTGGAAAACACACTGGAAAATCTACTTCTAAAGATTGACAATTGTTTGACATACGAAATATGTATGATTTTAGGTATCAGAACTACCAGTCTGATCTGGAAAGTACATTATAAACTGGCTTGGGGTCTATTTATAATGTTTGTACTTCTGTAGATTCAGTACTAGAATCTAACCTAGCAGTGGTTAAAAATAAAGATACTTGCGTGTATAGGTAGAGACACTAGTGAAGAATGTGATAGAATCAGTTACATGTCTTTAGGTAGGTATGAGGACCAAATAAAAGTACTTCCTAAAAATCCTTTACTAAATGCTGCAAAAGCACAAGCAGCAAAGAAAGATTATTGTGGGATGAATTTGAAATTTATCAGAATTTTGGGTTTGTGAACTAGTGAAGACAACAAATCTATTATGTGTTCTAAGATTAGCCACAATGGTCACAATTATTAAACAATCCACAGTTGTCATGTTGAAGCATAAAAAGTATTTTATAAATTTTAAAATAGAAGGATACTCCAGCATGGGTGCAGACTGACACAGAATGAAAATGCTGAGACTTTAGAATTATGTTTTTAGCATTACAGTTAACTTCACAGTCCAGATCTACTGAAGCAGTTAGCAAGACATTTATCAAGCCTACTACCAAAGAAATGGTGACAGGAAGATTCAGAGATATAACAAACAAAATGATTCATTAACTGCCCCTGTCAAACAACAATTCATCTCTTACTTATAGAGATAACCAAATATGTAAAGAAGCAATTATTGTTTCTAGTATAAAAGTTGTTGTAATCCACTACAAAGTGATAAATTCATTTACACTGGGAATTCTTTGCTAATGTGTGCAAATAAAGTACATTTAAACTTACTGACAGCTTCTTGGGAAACAGCAGTAAGTCCTGGATCCATGTTTTTGATGAAGTGCATCTGATACTAATACCATAGGCAGATAAATGAAAATAATTCAATACATACATTCAAACAATTGCCAAGACAAGCAAATCTACCCACTGCTAATATTCATAGGGAAGCCATTGCAAAATGATGCAGGAATTTTAAGAGAAGTATTTCGTGAAATTTAAAATTTTTTTCATTAAATTAATTCAAACCACCAATACTTATATGTGCTCTCAGATTTGTAAATGGATGATCAATCATTATTCTTTAATATGTGGTTTTTAAAAAAAGTGTTGTCTGTAAGAAGAGGTTCAGGTACTCCTCAGTGAAAAACTTGGGCTTCTAGATGACTTTTATGATTAAGAACTACTTTAAAAATTAGGATATCTTATAAACAATATTCTTATTTTTACTCAAAAACCTCAGATGTCCTAATACAAATCTAATAGGTGTTCCACAATGAAGAAAAAGTAAATCCAGCAAAACTGAAGCCACAGAATATACCTTTAAATCATGTCAAGGAGGATGTGTCTCACTGAGTGATTTGTATACAGCTTTATCTAAGGAATACGTTCAAAATATGTTGTGCTATCTAAAAAGCTTGACTAATAGTTTCTTCAAAATTACTTTCCAAACCATGATAGTAATGAGTGAGTAAGAAAGCTTGTACATCACTTAAGTAATTGGACAGTTTTTGAAAAACAATTCTGGAAGGTATTTCAAAGGATTCTTGAAACTAAAAATTATAAAAAAACTTATTTCTATTTGGGTTAGAAATACACTATCCAGTTATCTGGGAAATTTATTAAGTATACAGGTAAATCATTCATTAAACTTCTCATCTTAAAGTTACAATATCAATCCAAATATTTCTTTAATTACTGATTATAATTCTAAGAGAAATATATTAATATATTTAATGGTTTTTTTGTAAATTGAAAACATTTAACCCTACTATTATTTTATATTGTTTATTTCATAAATTATTTTTATTTTTAAGTTGCTTTCCTTTATGGCCTACAGCATTGGATTTTTAACTTATGATAACAGTAGTTTCCTTTTTGACATAATTATTTAAATAAACATGTGAATTGCTTTAAGAAAATTATTAAATGCCTACTAGTACAGATGGTATAGTATTTAATATGAATAAAATAAAAAAGAGTGTTCTGTAATAGTTTGGGAAACAATGTCCTATTGAATTATTTCTTTTGTCATTAATTGTTAAAACTGTTGTCTCTTAAAGATGGTTTCTTTTCTAAAATTGTATAATTCATTGATTTTTTTAGTATATTGACAAGTTAATGCAACTGTAATTTTAAGATAACTAATAGTATATTCCATTAAACCTTTGCATGGCTTATTCTTTTCATGTGGGTTTGACTGACCTTTTAAATAAAAATTTGTGTTTGCTTTATATAGGTCTTCCTTTTTGTGTTTAATTTATTCCCAAATACTTTATATTTTTTGACCAAAGTTTTTAAGTATTGTCACTGTGTTTTTAAACAGATTATTACTGTCATTTTTCTTATACTTATATCCAGCCATTTTACAGAAACATTTATTACAGTTTTGAATAAAAACCTCTGTTTTTTTAAGTGTTTAATCATAATCTCTAAAGTTGAAGTTATATTACCTACTCATACGCAGTATTATAAAATCACTTTTGTTTTATTATCTAATTGCACTTAGCTAAAGTAACACAAAACATGATTAATAATGGTGATAAGAGATAATCTAGTATCATTCTTGAGTTTAGTGGGCATACCTTCAGCATTTTATGATTTATTTTGATATTTGCTGTTCTTTATATGGTATTTGTGTAGTTTTTCCTTGTATTAGTTTAAACTTTTTAGAAACAGATAGTGAGTTTATCACAGCTATTGTCTGGTGTATTGACCATGTTTGTGTTAGTTTTTTCTTTAATTTGTTAATGTGATGAATTATGATTTGAATTTTCTAGTTTTTATCAATTTGTAACTAGAATATATTCTGTTTTTGATGATTAATTATTTGATCACTGTTAGAATTGATTTTCTATATACTGTTCAAAATCTTGCATCAATTTTTATAAATGGCAACCACTTATAGCGTTATTTTATATGATTTTAATCAACATTTATTAAGTTATGGTAGCTACATAATTTGAAATATATATCTTACTTTACAAATAAATGGGAAGCTTCATAAATCATTTATTTTTTCTGTGTATTTTTTCTTAGCTAGATGATTTGAAAAAAATATATGATCAAGTGTTCTGGAAGAAAAGAAGTTATGAAAAAGAATATCTGGGAGCAGTTAATAATTATTATGCAACAGTAAGTTGGCCTTTTCTACTTCCCCCTAGAGCCTTATTCTCTATTCCTAAATATTAACTCCTGCAACTATAAGTAATGTCATTATTACACATTTTTTCTTTTTGAGATAAATAACATGTATAAATGATTCTCTTATTCTTATCTTAAAGAAACAAACATGGGATATTGAGCTTTCTAATGTTGCAAAAGACTTTTCAGATATTTCAATTGCATATACTCATTTGGCAGAAGAAAACAGAAGGCTCGGAATTGATATTGAAACCATAGCAGGTCTTATCAATGACAGGTAATTCCGCAAATATAATTTTTATTTTGATGTAATATATTGAATATGTTAAATGTAATACACCTCCTCATTTTACATGGATACATTTCTGGGGTGATATGGTGGTGTTTGTGTTTATCATTAGCTTAAATGTTGTTTGTTTCTATTCTAAATGTTGCTCTTTAAAGCACTCTGAATCCCTTTAGTGATATCAAATAGTAAAAAAATGATCTTACAGGGCTTACAAGGACTTTGTGCTCACTTATATCATCTCCTTTTGATGTGTCTTCTTATACTCAAGGACACTTTAAACTTATAGTATGTTTAATTAAGCTCCTGGTATCCTTCACTCAACCCTCAACTCTTCCCAGCAACTACTAGTTTTCTTAGCTCAGAAACCTACAGGTTTTCTTGCTTTCCTTTTCTATTTCAACCCTCATATTCAGCATATTAAGAAGAAATGTACCACACACTAAATATCTTTTTATCTGTTGCATTGCTCCCTCAGCACCCCGGAACAAGCTATCATCATGTCTAGCAAAAGTTTATAGTGACTTCCAAAAATAGTTTTATGTGCAATCATTATGTTCCCTTTCTAATTCATTATCTACACTGTGGTGAGTTCATTTTTTTTTAACCTCTTCTCCATACCTGCTTTAATTTTAAGAGGAATGAAAGGAAAAACTTTTCCTTAACATCTACAAAGACCCCTGAATAAGCAGACATACCTGCCTCTGTTATCGCATATCACATTTGGTTCAAATACAACGGCCTTACTTCATCTTCTCCTATTTGCCACATGTTTCCCAACCCCTATGGCATTTTTATGCTATTTCCTTTTTCTGTAGTATTTTTCCTGTTCCTTCAACCCAGCAAATTACTACTTATCCTTAAGACAATTTCAGGGTGAGTTCTGAGAAACTTTTACATTGATTGTTGAGTTAAATCCAGTTGTGTATTATGTGTATATATGGCACCCATACTTTTCTCCTTCAAATTTCTTCATATTTGCAATTTTGTGTGTGCACATTTTTGACTCTTGTTTGTCTCCCTCAAAAAATGCAAAGATCTATGAGGGCAGACATAGGTCATGTCTGTAGTTTCCTCATCACTGAATCTGCGTCATCAAGCATGGCATGACATATACTTTACTATCCAAAGTTAATTATTGAAGGGAAAGAAGGAACAAAGAAGGAAAAGGGGTAATGGTGATCTTTGATGATTGTATAGGAAGATTGTTAAAATTTTTTAGTGATCATTTTATCTTTGGAAATGCTAGAATGAAACTATTTTATAAGATTTATATGTTGAAAGGCTTTTTTAAAGAGAGCAAAAGGAACATTGTTTTCCAAAAGATAACTTAAAACTGTACTTGTTAATATTCCTACATTTTACTAAGAGAGCTAGAGGAGAAAAAGAAATCTGAATTTAATGAGAAGATCCCTCTGGAAGAAAGGTAGTGTGAGGTTTAACTTTTATTAGATTATCCTGCAGTAACAAGCTACCATCCCACCTTAGTGGTATACAAGTAGAATGGTTTATTCCTCACTTGCATTGCAACTTAACTGTGTCTGCTGTGTCTGTGTTTCATGTTATTTCTACTTCTTAGATGCAGGATGAAGGATCGGATCCTTCTAGGGCACATTGCTCTGATAAGCACAGATTCCTTAGTGAGATCACTTGATGGCCCTTAACAGCTTCCACTGGAAGGTGATAAATGTTTCTTCTGCTCACACTCCATTGAACAAAGCAAGTTATATGTCCAAGCCTTATGTCAACAGGGTGGGAAGTTTAATCCTCTTAAAAAGAGAGAGAGTACATAACTGAGAATACTGATACAATCTATCACATGTATTGGGAATGTAGCCTTTTGGTTATTGTAAAGGATTTCCAGTATATGCATTGTGCTTGTCCAGTTAATACTTTAGATATCATTTAATTACTTAACTTTTCTTTCAAATTTTTACATGAAATTAAAAAAAATAAATGGATGATTTTAACAGTAGATTAGTCATTGGGGAATTAGAGAAAGATTAGTGAAATGAAGAGATTAAGAGATATACAGGTAAGAGTCAGGTCTACCACATATTTAAGTGATGTTCCAAAAGAAGAGAAGATATAAAAGGACAGAAATAATTTTTGAGGAGATAGTATCAGTTCATATCTAGCAAACATTTCTTACATTCTGTGTTTAACTGGTGAGTCTCTCACTCTTAATGGATGATAGTTAGGTAGCTAGCCAACTAGCTAGCAAGGTAGACAGATAGATAAATAGATAGATGCAAAAATAATTTTTCATTTCCAAATTTTACTTGCTGTCACAGACTGAGTCTGGAGTTCTCTCTTGTCCAGTAAGAGGGCAGACACAGAATTGAATATGAGAGAAGCTAATGTTCAGGAGTAAACAAGAGCCTGAACAGGGGTTTTATCTCCATAATTATTGAGCTCACAAGATATTACCCACGTGGTGAATGTGAAGAAAATAATATCTTACACACATGATGAAAGTGAAGAAAACAATCTATAGTGATCATTAACTTGTGTGTGTAAGAATCAAAGGGTCTGGGGAGGGGGAGAGCAAGTGGAGTTTGTGATCAAAGTAAAATAGTATATTGGTGTCAGATGGAAAGCAGTTCCTGCAGGTGATATAACAAATTACTTGTGATCCATTACAATAGCTCACTACCTTACCTCGGGCACTTTTGCCAGGTGGTGGCATTCAGCCCTAAGCTTTTTTTTTATTACTCATTTAAGTAACTAGAACTGATTTCCCCATAATTTGCTTTACTTCCAAATCTTCTAAGTAATTTTATAATTCCCAGTTTGATATAGATATTTACAGCTATCCTTTACTTTTTCAACATAGTATGAATAGTTATTTTAGTTATCATTTTATCTAAATCTAATATTTAAATATCTGTAGTCTTTTTTTCTTAATATCTATAATCTATTTTTGCATCTTATTCTCCTAGCTCATGCTTTTGCTATCTTTTTTCCTTATGCTCTTGGCTATTTTTATTATGTGTTGTCCACTTTCTTCTAGAAACTATTTGTGGAGAATCTTTGAGTTCTAAGATAAAATTGAGTTAATCATTTGCAACCTTATATTTATGAAGGGAATCTTTTTTTCAGTTTTGTCCTTGGATACGCCCAAGACTTTTTTCATTTCCCAAACCGTGATATTCTGAGCTCCCATTTTACCAAAATTTCCAGTGCTTTCAAAGCAAAAGCATCTTGTATGATTAAAAAAAAATAATATTTATTTTTGAGAGACAGCATGAGCAGGGGAGGGGCAGAGAGAGAGAGACATAGAATCTGAGGCAGGCTCCAGACTCTGAGCTGTCAGCACAGATCCCAATGCAGGGCTTGAACCCACAAACTGCAAGATCTTGACCTGAGCCGTAGTCAGCTGCTCGACTGACTGAGCCACCCAGGTGCCCCTGACCTTTTTGCACTCTAGTTATAATGTGTATTTGTTGTAGAAAAGAAAATTTTAAAAAGTGCAAAAACAGATTGAAAATCTAAAATCATTTCAGTAAATACAGAAAATAACTATTAATATATTAGATTTTTTCATTCATAATGACAGTAATGGTATGTCCTTTTATTCCCAACATGATATAATAGAATATTTTTGCATTGTCATACAAATTTCAAATACATTATTTGAATATCTGTAAAAAAGTCTATTATATAGGTGTGTCATGATTTTATCATAATTACTCTAATATTTACATTTAGGTTGTTTTTATTTTCATGACATAAATATTGTGCCAATTATTTCTTAGCTTTTTAAAAATTTAAAGTAGATTTCTAGAAGTAGATTGGCTATAATGCTTTCGAATTTCTGATACTTTTTAAAAAATAAAGTAAATTTCTAGTACCTTTCTAAACCTACTTTCCATAAAGACTATGTCATTTACTGAAGCTGAGCAGTACATAAGCTTGTTCCATGATGTACTTGTGCTAATGTTGAGTGCTGTGTTTTTTTTTTTACAAATCTATTCCAACTTGATAAGTGAAAAAATATGTTCTCAATATTGTTTCAAACTCTCATTTCTTTGATCACTAATGAGGTGGACTATTCATACATCCTTTATGGAATTCTGCTTTTGCTAGAGAATTCTGTGTACTTCCAAGGAAGAAATAAAGAACTTAGGATCTAGAAAAGCAAACTGTCTTTCCAAGTTCCCACAGCTTAATACCACTGGCATTTGAAACTTGATTTTCTATATTCAGATTCAGGATTTTTCATCCTCTATCATTTTTTTTTGCAACTTAATCTGATTTCTACTTAACTGATGTTAATGAATATTCAAATATGCCTGACATATTACTTCAGTCATAACAATCTCAAATAGTAGTCTTAATATAAAATGGCAGTTATCTTTGGGTACAGGTAAGATTGTGGTGAGTTCACAGAACTTCACTTTGACTTTGTGGCTAGAGCTTCGAGCAGGTGCTTGATCTGACTTGTATGTCCATCTCTGTGTGTGTGTGTGTGTGTGTGTGCACGTGTAAAGACATGTTTTTATGTGGCAGGCAGGTTGGGACAAACATTAAGGGTAGGGAACTTTAGTATTAGATAATGAATTATTCCAAAGGATTTAAACTCTGTTAAGACTATGGAAATCCACTAAAGAAGCTGTATGCTCAGATTTCTCTTTTAAAGATATCACTTTGAAGTGGTAATTGAATGAGTTAAGGCTTGAATAACTGGTTTAATGGTGGTACCAGACACTGAAATGAGAAATATATGGTGGAAAAACAGGAATATTGGAGGGAGGATGTCGATTGGTTTGGGAGGATGAATCATGTGGATGGCATGATTCAAGTGTAAGTGTCTAGATATCACTTTGATGTATAGGTCTGAAATTGAGGGAAGATGTTCATGGAGATGGAAGTTACATGTTAAATGTAGAAATGGTTTAAATTGTCAAGCTAATATTTTTATGTCTACCACTTCATTTACTGCTTGAAAATTAGAATTTTTATGAGGTAGAAATTTTATGGAATAAATTATAACACCAAGTTATATGTCAGTATAAGGTGGAGTTTCCTCAATATTTGAAATAGGACAGAATCAAGAAATATTAAGGGCCTCAACATACTCTTATCCACTAACAAAAACTGCTTTCTCATTAATTAGAAAATATAAATTCAGCAAAAATGAAAAACCACCAAGTATGATTGACATTTATTTAAATTCATTTTATTATTTATTTTTAAAACTATTTCCCATATTTATTGAAGTATAATTGAGAAATTAAATGTGTATATATTTAACAAAATGATAGATTTTTTATTTAAAATTTTTTTAACATTTTATTCATTTTTGAGAGAGAGAGAGAGAGGGAGAGAGTGAGAGCGAGCGATCAGAGAAGGGGGAAGAGAGAGAGGGAGACAGAATTCAAAGCAGGCTCCAGGCTCTGGGCTGTCAGCAGAGAGCCCTATGCGGGATTCAAACGCATGAAATGTGAGATAATGACCTGAGCTGAAGTTGGACACTTAACTGACTGAGCCACCCAGATGCCCCCAAAATGATAGATTTTTTTTAATTAAGATTTTATTTTTTAAGAGCAGATAGGGTCACAGGAAAATTGAGAAGTTACAGAGATTTCTCATATACCCCATACATGGCCTCCCCCATTATCAACGTCCAACAGTGGTACATATAGTATAATTGATGAACCTACCCTGACAGAATATAATTACCCAAAGTCCATAATTTACATCAGGGTTAACTCTTGGTGTTGTCCATTCTAGGGTATTATACAGTGACATGTATCAACCATAATTGTATTATACAGAGAATTTTCAGTGTCCTAAAGCCCTCTATGATCTGTCTACTCATTCTTCCGTGCCTCCCATCCAAACTGTGACAACTGATAATTTTTTTGTTGTCTCCATAGTTTTGCCTTTTATCAGAATATCATATAGTTGTAATCATATAGTATATAGCCTTTTCAATTGGATTCTTTCACTAATATCCATTTAAAGTTCCTTCATGTCATTAATGGCTTATTTTTAATAGCACTGAATAATATTCTGTATTTGGGTATACCACAGTTTTTTGAAGCATTCACCTACTGAAGAACATCTTGGTTGCTTCCAAGATTTGGCACTTATAAATAAAGCCACTATAAATATTGTATGTAGGTTTTGGTGTGGACAAAAGGCTTTAACTCCCATGTTATCCTCAGGGATTTTATAGTTTGCATTTTACATTTAGGTCTATGATCCATTTTGAGTAATTTTTATGGAAGAGGTCAGGTGTCTGTCTAGCTTTTTTTTTTTTTTTTTTTTTTTTTTTTGGAT